>NC_061870.1:15110022-15410022 GCF_907164915.1 Impatiens glandulifera
CCAGAATCAGCTTCAAATGCGATTTATGACTATTCAAAAAATTCGCTACAATCTTGTAATATAGGGTTGAAAACGGTCATTTTATCTTATTTGAAAATTCATGAATATGTTTTGAATTACATATGTATCTTGAATTTCACTTTTCTATTAGAAAATTTCTTAAATCTTTTATATTCATTCTATTCAAAAAGAAAAAAAATATAATAATAATAATAATAATAATAATAATAATAATAATAATAATAAATTCTAAATTTGTTAGATTAGCCGTCAAACAAATGTAAGTGATTTGAATTTTTATATTAGATGAATGAATCAGATTCATTTAAATATAAACTTAACAATAAGTTAACACGTTGAAATTATACCAAAATATATATTTTTTAAAATATATATATTTAAAATAATAATTAATACATATTAATTATAAATAATGTCAAAATCTTGCCATTTAATTATACTTTGGATCCACCAACGGTGGTTACACAAATACTAGTATTCAAACGTTCGACTATATAGGAATTTTTACAACATATAACATATACAAATACCTGTCAATCAATTATAATATTTTAACTTTAATTTAAAATTTCACAATGTTCAAAACGTCAAAATAGTGGCTAAACAGAACTAACTAGGAACACAAAATTAAAGTATCATTTTATAAAAAGCCATGGCACTTCATACCCAACTTTAATGTCTATTCAAAATTCTAAGATAGTATAATTATTTATTAATTACTTTTTTTAGGTAGGGTATTTAGCCGACATGATCAACACATAATGAGAATGGCCTATTAGACTAAACACGAAAACATAAAATAAATACGTAAAAGAAATAGAAACGTACTCGGAACCGAAGACTGAACACAATGAAGTTCACACTTCTATTGATCAAACTTGAATTATATTACAAGAGAGTGAGAGTGAGAGTGAGAGTGAGAGTGAGAGTGAGAGTGAGAGTGAGAGTGAGAGTGATGGTGATGGTGATGGTGATGGTGATAGAGAGAGAATTGAATTATTATTTGATTGTTAAGATTATTAAAATTTGAATAAAATAATTATTTTTATATGATTAATTTCTAAAGCTCCAAGGTATTTTCAAAATCTTTTAAAATAATGTTTTCTTTTAAAAAGATGCCTAACACGTAAACCAAGGTTGAAACGCATCGAACTTTAATCCATTCTGGTCTCCCCGTATTACCACGTGTTATCCAAATACGTGCTAAGGTATGAGGGAACCACTTCCGGGGGTTACAACTTTCTTGGCGACTCTGTTGGGATTAGATTTTTAATTTATAAATAAACAAAACTCTAGCAATATAATTTTTTTTATAACATTTAAAGAACCTTCACAATAGTCCACCTTGAAGGGCCCATCACCCTAAAAGGTACCTAAGCTCTATCCTAATAATTTCCAAAAATCCAAAACGGATATATCACCCAGGATTACGTGAAGAAGTAACAGATCAGAATTATGTACTCCTACGAAATACGTAAAGACTGATAATATTGGTCTATGACCGAGAGATGTTGCGTGAGGAAAAACTAGGAACTCAGAATGGATTTCCCCTTTCAGTTTTGATGCATCCGTCAATATGCGTCCTTAGCGACGATGGGGAGTAATTCTAACCCAAACATCTACTAAACCTTAACACACAAAACCTAGTTACTTTACCCAACCGTTGTTTGACGTGCCCGAACAAGAAAGCCTCGACAAGTCAACATGTACGTGATTTTTTATTATACATGCATACATCTATAATAGATATAATAAACATCCTTAACCATATTTTCTTTATCAAAATCAAACGACATGTTTGTCAAATTGGTTATACGATCACAAAATCTCCCTCTTAGAGAACGAAGATTTGTTCTTCTAGAACCACCATTTTCACAAAACAGAATGGTACTATTGAGGTTATAGTCTAATTATTGATCTCAAATACACTCACTTTCGAATCTATCATAACTTTATGATGGAGATGCAGCGAAAGTGGGATCTGGTACACATGGCTTTCATCTTACGCGATTGTCAGATATGTCCAACTATTGAAGAATTTAAAGCCATCATGATGATTGATAACAAGAACATCATAAGGATCAAGACCTACACAATGTCCATGTCTCTTAGGCGCCTATTTCACGAGGAATTCGGGTATACGAAGACCACAGAAGATAAGATCCTGGAAAGAACATACTTGGACCTACCACGCTGGGTAAACTTGGCCACTCATAGCGGAGAGATTCCTCTAATTTTTAGTACCTCTCTACTCACCATGACAATTATGATGGCTCACTTTCTCCTTGCCCCATCAAGAAACCACCCACCATCTTCCAAAATATTGGAAGTGGCTTATCACCTTAGAGGAGGAAATAAGGATCCCACGGGAATCATCCTAGCTAAAACATTGTTAGGTTTGAATGAATCTTATTTCACCTTCTATCTCAATAAGAGAGGGGCTCGGATCATTCTCTATATTTGGCGTTTGGAAAAGATGAAGCGTATAACTCCCCTACTTCCTGGAAATGAGATTAATATCGATGCACTATGAGTGCCCACCCTGAGATAACCATCCATGATAACAATTATATACGTGAACTTCTACCATGGTACGGTATTAAGAAGATGGTCTATCTAATGGATGATCAACCCATAATAATGATTATGGGTCTTAAGTGGATCACTTCTTACTATATTAGCGAGCTTTTTAAGCAATTAGGGCAAGACTGCATGCCTCCTTGTCGTCATTGTGCGATAACCATTGACAGGCCTATTGAGCACAATAATTTCATAAACTACCTAGAGCTGTGGAACGATGCGGTCAAGATGGGCATCCGTAAAGAAAAAATGGACTACCTCGACTAGATCATGGATGAGTTTCAACATCAGCAAGAGGAAGAAGAGAGTGAAGGTTTCGTCACCTCTACCTTCTACAGCTGAACTCGCTCCCACTTAAAGAGGAGCTCTAGTTTTACTCAAGGGTGTAAGAAAAACCGAAAAACCTAATCGTAAAAAAATCGAACAAAATAATTATAAACCGACCGAACTAAGTTTAGGTTGGTTTAAAATTTCCTGTAGCAAACATGGCCGGTTCGGTTGACGGTTTAGATAATAAAAAACGACGGATAAACTGACTGACCGTGTATATACGTATTTTGATATTTCTTGTAAGTATATGTCTTTCTAGCCTAGTGGTAAAAAAAAAGATGTAGCTTATTTTTGGTTAACGGTTCCAATCTTAGAAGACACATATTTATTATTTTATATAGGGCAAATTACATTGGAGGCCCTCTAATTATTCTGATCGCTCACTTTTAGCCCTCAAATTATTTTTTCAACAAATCGCCCCTTCAACTTTTAAAAAGGTCATCAATGGCTCTTCCGTTAACTTTTTGGTTAAACATAACGGGTTAAGCTTAAAATAATATTATATATATTATCTATATATAATATAGATTTAATATTATATAAATATAAAAAATAATGATAAAATATTGATGTTTTTTTTTAAAACTTATTTTGATTTAATTAATATTCTAATATATTTTCTTTTAAGTTAAATAGTTGGTTTGTTACCTAATTTATTAAACTTTTATTAATAAAAAGTTTCTAAATCAGTTTTTCATTCTTTTAGTTTATTATATTATAAATTTATTATTTCATTTATTTATTTAGATTATTATATTAAATACATTTATATATTTGTTATTTTTTCAACGATTAAACTAGTAAATTGACTGAACAAATTCTATAACCGACCAAACCGAACTGACATTTAATCCCAACCGATAGATGAAGATTTTGAAAAACTGACAACAACAGTTTTAATGAATTTTTTGGTGAAAAACGACCGAACCGAACCGCTTACACCCTTAGTTTTACCCTTTTTGTATAACGGATAAAGTTAGAAGGCAATAATATAATTAACTAGCAAACCTAGAATTCCGAAATTTTGAACTATGTAAAATCGAAAGTTCTTTAAAGCAAGTATATAAAAACGCTTATGCGATGTTTACTCTAAGTCGTGTTATTTGCATATGCATTTGCTTTTGTTTTTACAATGGCAATACCCCCTCTTTTATGATCGTAGTCTCAACAATGTCCATGCTGACGAACGTCGAGCTGGTCTCTTGGATCGATAACTTTCACGCTAATGAATGGAATTATCAAACTTATGGCCTCACACCCATTATGAGGTTCATAAACATCAAAGTAAATTCAACATTCATGATGGAAATGAAGCAAAGGCGGAACCCTGTCAAATGAGCTTACTTCCTCGGTGAAAGTTCTATGTGCCAAACCATTGAGAAATTATGGTCTATTCTTATGACAGACAACAAAATTTTTTACATTTAAGGTCGTTTATAGACTCAATGCCCGTTGAAAAGCTCTTGCAGGAATAGTAAGAATACTCCAAAGCCACATTCGATACTATTATCGCAAAGACTTACATCGATTTCCAAACTTGGACCAAGATGGAAATAGTTCTTGATCTAATGTGGAGACAGGGTATGTTTGTTATACCTTTCATGACTCGTTTTGGAATAACCAATTCGTGGGGTGGTTGGAGTATTACAGGAGGGAATGTAATGAATCCGAGTATTTGGAGTTATGAAGGTGTAGTTAGGGCCACATTAAAATTACCTTCTGGGGAGGTCCGTTTGATATCCAAAAACTACTCAGCAACAATCGGACAAATAGAGAATGTTGGGGTGAACTAGAAAAGTTTTGGTAGAGCCGGATCCAAGCGTTGGCTAGGGAAGCGTCCTGTAGTAAGAAGAGTAATTATGAACCCTGTTGACCATCCCCATGGGGTGGGGAAGGGAGGACCCCAATTGGTAGAAAAAGGACTAGAGAAATCCATCTAAAGCTAGGATCGTCTATGATGACTGTCAATCCTTCTAGCTTTCTTTCTAACACCAGTAAATGAAAATCCCTCCTCAAGAATCATTGAGGTAGCATACGAAATGCGAAGGGGAAACAAAGATCCCTATAAAATTATTCTAGTAGATATGTAAATGGGTGTAAATAGGTTATGTAGGTCTTCTACTATGAGTAAAAGGGGTTCTATCTTAATCCTCTATATTTGGATGCTCGCCAAGCTCAAGAATCTGTCGGGAGTTTTGCCTTATGGCATCATGCCTCCATCCAGTATTGAAGAATGAAGCAAGTCATGCCTGAACTTTCGGTACAGACCATTGAAGAAATCTGGGACATTCTCATATGGTATCGCATCAAGAAAATGACTTATATGATGGATGACAAGCTACTAATCATGCTTACAGGTTTGGAATGGGTCATTTACTACTATACCCATATACTATTCAAGAATTTTGGCTATAAGTTTGTGGAAGCTGTATTCGTTGTGGATAAACCCATCAATCGAAGGATCCATGTAGGATATCTCAAAAATGGCATGACACCTTTCAAATGAATATCCTATCAAAATGGATGAAATAACTAAACTACATTCTCAACTAGTATGATAAAGCTCAAAAGACTGAAATAGAAGAAAATGCCACTATCGGAACAAACTACGTCTGGACTTAATTAAATTTATTTTCTAACATTTTTTTCCCTTTTAGACTCTTTGTAAAATATCAACAAAATAGTATTGTTTGTAACAAACTTTGCAAGTATGTTTATATACAACTTTATGTTTTTTTTAATCGAATCATAAAAAGAGATCCTTATCTTTAAGATTAATATCATGTGTATATGTATTTGTACTTTTATTACATCTACAAACCCTTATCTCTCTCTTCACAATCGTAGTTCATTGCAACAAGCTGGCACGACCCTTAAATTCTAACCAAGCCAAGATCAAAGATCAGCTAAATCAGTTGACCAAAACTAGAATTGATGAAAACCATGACTGAAATAATTGTATGAAGACTACCGAATGAGCAATCATTCAATTTGGGATAAAACTACATCTTTGTCAAAATACGTAGACAAGAGTGACCCTACCACTTTCTTCTAGATATATATAATGGTTATGACACATTTATATCTAAGAGAACTGAGAAACCTCCATCTATTTCCATAATACTTAGATGGTGCAACCTTATGTTGGTATCACCAAAAGAAGATATCATATCTTCAAACTATCGTTGAGCTCGCATCAACCTTTATAGAACGGTTCAGCATGCATCTCATCTTAGAATGGCCTAAGAAGAATCTCAAGAACGTGAAACAAGGCGACAATGAGAAATTCACAGTTTTCATCGAAAGATGGAAAGCTATTGCTGAAGAAATTGATTATTTACCTAGTGAACAAAGACAAATCGACGTGATTGTAGAGAATGTTATTGGCCAATATTATGTTGGATTCGCTATTAAAATTCCCAAAATATGAATAAAATCCTCAATACGGGTAATAATCTTAACAAAGAATTTAAAAAGGAAAGAAAAGAGGGTAAAACCATAAAGACATATGTTTCTCTTGCACGACCTTAAAGGAAGGACAAAGTCAAAGTCTATCAAGTCACATCTGCCTATCAAGCTCCGACCACTACTAAGCCTAGTCTAAGCAAACTCGTGTTGGCTAAAACAAATGTTTCAATGGAATCTAAACCACCAATAGAAAAGGACCTAAGGCCTCCCAGAACTTTTGATGATTTGGGGATGACTTTGAGTCAAACTTTTACTCTCCTCCAACAAAGGGATCTAATCAAACCTGAACTCCAAGAGAGGGTAAAGAGTTCCTCAGAAAATTGGAAAGTGCATGGTGTGCATACCATCAGATGAAAGATCATTCTACTGATAACTATAGTTCCCTTAAATACTAATATTAAGACATGATTGATCAAAAGATCATCCCTAAACCCAAGATTGCAAAAAATCCTATATCCGATCATTAGGTTAATATAATCTCTATGGATGAACCTATTGACAATATTGAAATTATTATGATCAATCCATGTCCCAAAAAGGAGAATCGAAGAATTCCATCTCCACCCCTGTTGTCTCGAAATTGGTGGGTCCCTAATAATCCTAGCACAAGTTCTCCAAGGAAAAATGTGCGACATGAAGTCTTAGAAACCTGAAGTGGATCTGACTTCCAACCTACAGTAGTTTTATGAAAACAACCCTACGGTTAACCTTCCTGGGTCATCTAATGACCCAAGGAAGGAAAATGAGTCCAGAGCTCAAAACCTGGGCAATAGTCTTCTTGCTTAACTAAAGAAGACGAATGCCAACATTTCCATTTAAGAAATCCTGATGTATTCTATAGAGCACATGCCAGATGTTCTAAATGATCTAACCAAGGCTAGTATATCAGCTAACACATCTCTTGAAGAGTTGATTGGAATCATTTCAGCAACTCTACAAATCAACGTAATAAGATTCGAGAACAAAAATCTGTCTGCTCTTGACGAAACCCATGTTAAGGCACTTTATATTTTTGTAAAGATTGATGATAAAGTCATTCCCGTGACTCTAATCGACAATGGTTAAGCACTGAACATATGTTCATGGAAGACTCTCCAAGAAGTCAACATTTCTACTGATAAAGTCATTCCATTAGACCTGTGTGTTCGAGGCTTTGATAATTCTCGTCGAGAAATTATGGGTAGCTTCTGAACCACTATTTACATAGCCAATATATCATTAAAGGTAGAAATCTGCGTATTAAATATGCGACCATCATACAACCTAATCTAGGGAAGACCTTGGTTGCATCATGCTAAGGCTCTAGCTTCACCCCGCATCAAAAAATACGGTTCATGGCTAACGGTAAACTCATCATCATAGAAGGTGAGAAGTACATCACAACCATCATTGGTTCAACTTATTCCAATAACTCAAAGGTTGAGTTAAGTGGATTTGATATCTATCCTATATTTAGGAAAAACAAGATTCGTCTTATATTCCCGACTTTACACCATACTGTGTCATGTCCATGCGTCTAATCCTAAAATTGGGATATTTCCCAAGAATGGGTCTAGGACCAAATGCTACTAGAATGCCTTCTTTTCCTTGGTCTTATTATGACTCAGATAACTTTGGTATCGAATATACTTCGATAGGGTATGAGGGTTCTAAAAATGGTAAAATATCTAAGCAATATATACATATCCCTCCAACCATAAATGGAGAGTTTGTGAGAGAAGGGGAAACCACACTATGTTTTGATTTCCCTGAACCATTTTCCAATTATGTTTTACAAACCCGCTCTCTAAGTTTCGAAATCTTTTTAGATTATTCTTTTAATCCTAATTATCTGTTAATATGATTAGGAAAATGACTACTTATTGGCACGAAACTCTAGAAAATCTAGTTAGAAACAATTTCGTTGTGACAGAAGAAGGCTCGAATGATGAAAGTTCTTGTAAGATAGATTCCGCAAACCTTCCAGTAGCTAATAAAGCTCCGGTGATCAACTTGAGAATTGATGGCAATATCACCCCCCTTTTGGACTATGATAAATGGTCAGATGTTGTAATAAATAAAGAATGTAATGATAATCTTGATGGGATGTCCTCTTCTCTTTATAATAAAGCGTCCAATAAAATACCAGAATACAACTTCAAATGTATGTCAAATAATGATGTTTCTATTTAGTCTGATATTAATTTCGAAATGAAAAACTTCTTGGAATATGAGGTTAAAATCGTTTCCTCCTCTGAAACAACAATCGAAACAAACCTCAATACGGTCGATGATCATAACATTTTTAAAAGCCAACAAGGATGTGTTCGCCTGGTCTTACAAGGATATTCTCTATGTGGATCTTGGCATTGTTCGACATTAGATTCCCCTCTATCCAGTGGATAAACCCGTTAAACAAAAGTTAAGACGAATGAAAACTAAGGTTATTGCCAAGATTAAAGAAGAAGTTCAAAAACAGTTGAAAGCAAAATTCATTGAAACTTTGGACTACCCCACATGGATAGACAATGTGGTTCTTATTTTAAAGAAAGACAGTAGAATTCACGTGTGTGTAGACTACCGCGATTTGAACAAAGTCACCCTTAAGAATAGTTTTCCTTCACCTCATATCGATGTTCTAGTAGATCATATCGCTGGTAATCAACTAGTGTCTTTCATGGATGAATTTTTAGGATATAACCAAATTCTAATCGCTAAAGAAAATACTACATTCATCATAGAGGTAGGCACGTTCTGTTTCAGGGTCATGCCCCCTTCGGCTTAAAAAATGTTGGGGCTACTTAATAAAGAGCATTCAATATGTTATTGCACAACATGTTCCACAAGGAGGTGGAATTTTATATTGACGACATGATCGTAAAATCAAAAGATCGTTAAGGTCTTATTCTCAACTTAGACAAGTTCTTGTAGAGAATTAGGAAATGCCAACTTCAACTAAACCCAAAGAACTGTGCATTCTGAGTCACCACTAGTAAGATGTTAGAATTTCTTATTACCCAATGAGGAATAGAAGTCGACCCATCCAAGATCGAAGCAATTACGGCTATGCCTACACCTCGAAATGAAAGAGAAGTCCGGGGCTTTCTCGGCAAAATCTAGTTCATTAGTCGGTTCATTAGTAAACTGACTCTCACCTATGATCCCCTCTCCAAATTATTGAAAAATGATCATAAATTTCAGTGAGATAAAACTTGTCAATAAGAATTTGAAAAAATTAAAGACTATATAAAGTCACCATCGGTCCTTATGCCTCAAAGACCCTGCGTTCCTTTAATTCTCTATCTCATAGTAACAGATTCAGCTATGGGCAGCCTATTAGATCAAGAAAACAAGAATAAGCTCGAGATCGTCGTTTACTATCTAAGCAAGAGAATGACTAGTTGCGAATTAAACTATTTGACACTTGAAAAGGTGTGTTGGGAACTTTCATAGGTCACTAAAAGACTGTGACACTATACGCAAGTCCACCCTATCAAGCTAGTATCCAGGTTGGATCCAATTCATTATTTATTTCAGCGAACGCTGCTATCACCCAGATTCGCTAAATGGATGATGATGATCTATGAATACAATATAACATATACTTTTATATATCTATTAAAGGAAGTGTTGTTGTATACTTCTTGACAGATCAACCTATCACGATTGAACCTTCCTATGAACTTGACTTTCTAGATGACACAATAATGTTTGTCACTTCAGACACGTGGAAGTTAATCTTTGATGGAGCTTCATCAAAACATGGCTATGGAATTAGAATTATCTTGATAGATAATAAAGAAATATATAATCCAATCTCTATTAAGTTAGAATATTCTATAACTAATAATGAGGCTGAGTATGAAGCATGTCTCTTAGGTCTCAAAATCGCATATAAAAGAGGAGCAACCAAACTAGATGTAGTTGGCGACTCTAACCTAGTTATATCCCAGGTTAACGGAACATGACAAGTATGAGGGGAAAATCTTAAACACCATCACACCTGCCTGCTCTATTTTATCGACAAGTCCGATCACGTGTCTTTTGTACACGTGCTAAGAAGCCAAAATCTCTATTTCGATGCTTTGGCCCTGCTAGCTGCTATGACCCAAATCCTTGTTGGAATTAAGGTCAAACCTCAGAAAATCCGGCAGAAATAGGAGCCCAATTTCGAAATCGGTGTGGTTGCCTCCATTTAAGTGTCCACCAAGCCATTGTTCAATATTCTTCAAAATAACATCGAGTATGGAGAATATCCGTCCCATTTTTGAGCTAAGGAACGAAGAGCCCTGGCCAGTATTCCACTAATTATGCTTGGATAGCCAACAAACTATATGTTAGGATCGGGCTCGCCCTTGGAGTACTGGGGTTCGGGTTTTAGGGTTGACCGCTTACAACAACACAACACACGCTCTGATTGGTGATAGTTCGGTTATAGACTATAATCGTTCTCAACACTACGCAAACTGTCACAGACTCTTGAACCGAGTTCAAGGGCGGAAATGTCTATTTCAGTTTGAAGCAACACACAATAGTTTGGATGATGTTTATAATAGATCGGTTTAGGAGTATGAATAGACCGATTTTGATTAAAAATTATGTTTCGGTTAGTGATAGTTCGATTTAGAGTGGGTAAGTAGGAAATAAAGAAAAAGACACGAGACAAGAATTTTTATGGATGTTCGGAGCAAACCCTCCTACGTCACCCCTTCTTCTCAGATTATGAGAAGGATCTCCACTAACTTTGAATGTTACAACACCCACAACTGTCGGACAAGCCTAACTCGCTACTCGCCGGTTACACCACTTCACTCTTGATGTAATACAAATAACACAATATAACAACAATGCTTTTGATAAACGAAACAACAATTTAGGATCGCGCGTGAGGTTTATTTCTCTCTCTTAAATATTTCTAAACCGTTTCAATTTGATGCTTGGCAAAATTTATTCCTTGGCTTCTATTTATATGAAAATATGACAACGGTCATATTTTCTCTCTCCAGAAGATTGGTCGCTGGAAGCCGGTAATTATCAAGAGACCTGCACGCCTTTCCCCTTGGACAGATCAATTTGGACACATAGCATACATGCACTTAGCCTATTTGCATTTTGGACACATGGCAGCCATGCACTTAGCCGGTTTGGACACATGGCAGACATGCATAAGCCGATTTGCATTTTGGACACATGGCAGACATGCACTTAGCCGACCGCCTGTTTGCTTGTGATCTTAGACAAGCAATTTTGACAGCTACCTGCTGCCTAGAGGTTGCTTCTAGAGGAGTCGTTTTCGCCTCCCTACCCAACGAAAATGAACAGCTATTTAAAGGAAAATATTTTACAAAAGTTAAAAAATGAACAGTTTTTCCTGGGATTCCCGGGATAAGTTTTTCCGCACATTGCGGATCTTGTCCCTGTCTTCCGCATATTACAGATCTTGTTTCCCATTTAAACTTTAATCTGGCAAGATGATGATGATCCAACTTCTTTCCTCGATATTTTTTCAACTAAAGTATCTTTGATTGCTTCAAAAATGTCTTCAATTTCGACATCACTTTGAGCATCTTGTAGATAATCAAATTCCATGGTTGAAACTAATTTGTTTGATTTATTATCATCTTCGAATTTAGACATAGAGTCTTTTTTTTTCATTTCTTCAATGTATGCAGATATCATCTGCTCTTTTGATAAGTTCTTTAACCTCATTCTAAACTTTTTTGAGATATAATCAAATGGGGACGGAGCTTCAGCTACTTGTCGTTTTCTTCATAAAGGCTTATTTGTTGGTGTGAGAGGTCCATTATCTCCTTCCCGAATCACTCATTCGTTTCCTAATCTATTCTCATCATCTGATCCCAAAATTTATAATGGGATGATCTAAATAGACAGGGAATGCTTGTTTTGATATAATCAAATTCAGGTATCTATTTGCAAATCTAGAGAATGGAAAATTCTGTAAAAAAAAATGTTGGGTTAAGATTTTTAATGTTTAAACTGGTTTTGATAATTTAGTTTAAATGATTAAAAAGGAAGAAATTGTTGGGTTAAGATTTTTAATTGATTTAAAATAACTTAATAATTTTGATTTGATGATTGATGAAATAATTTTTGGATAAAACTAAGTTCAATAATTGTTAGTCATATCAAATATATAAATATATATTTAGATATCAACATCTTAAGTGGTGTAGTGGTAAGAATGCTTGCCTGTCACCCAGGTGACCTGGGTTTGAATCTCACCAGGTGTAGAATTAATAATTTGAGTTTTGTTAATTTGCAGGCACAACTCAAAGTCAACGCGTAGTTAGACCGATTTTATGAAAAACGTCTAATAGACCGATTATATGGAAAACGTCTAATGTTAGATGTGGGGTTTAACGCGTGGTTAGACGTGCAATCTAACTAGTGGAGTTAGACGTGGGGTCTAATAGAAAGAGAAAGTTAGACGTGTAATCTAACTCCTTTAGACAAATCTGAAGTAGAACCAGAGTTAGACGTGGAGTCTAACTTCTTCAGATTAGTCTGAAGTGGAACGGAATTAGACGTGCAGTCTAATAGAAAGAAAAAGTTAGACGTGTAGTCTAACTCCTTCAGACAAGTCTGATATAGAACCGGAATTAGACGTGCAGTCTAATGGTTTGTGAAAGTTAGACGTGAAGTCTAATTGGTGAAAGTTAGACGTGTAGTCTAACTCCTTCAGATTAGTCTGAAGTGATTGTAATTAGACGTAAGTCTAATCCCATTAGACCAGGTGGTCTAATGGATTCTGTTCTTAGACGGGGACGTTTGATTTCATTAGACGAGGTCGTCTAACTGAAATACGTCTAATGTTATGCTTAAGCAGCCTGCTTGAAGCTAGTACCCGCCTACTCTTGTGCTCTAGCTGTACGCTACTCCTGCTCCACTTTCCTGTGAAGATCAGTACGACAACCAACTGTAACCAATTGATGAATACCACATAAGAGAATTTTCCTCATATTACTTGTTTTGCAGGTACATCTCTGATGGAATATTTGGCCATTACCAGATTGGTACGGCCACGTTCCATATGCACAGTTCCTGTTGTACTTGTGTACTATGGCGACCTTTCAATGGATGCTTGACACGTATCCAAAAGGAGGATTCGACCATTGAAGTTTTTCAAGAATATATTGTTGCCTAAGGATGAAGATGGAAAGCAACATAAAATATAAGACAAGCTGAAAACTCTCTCTCTCATTGAATCAACAGATTTCCAAAAGCTTGATTTCTTGAATCAACTTACTCTCTCTCTAGATATTTTATTCTCAAGTGTATTTTGTAAATCACTACGTGGAGTTGAGAGATAAGTTACTGGACTATTTGATAGTCATTAACAGTGTGTTGTAAGTTGAACAGAGGCTGTTCTGTTCAACAGAGTGTTAGATAGTTAGCTAACTGTATTTGATTGAAAAGTATAGTGAATCCTTCCGGTGGTTGGAAGAAGGGGTAACGTAGGAGAGTTGTTTTGAACATCCATAAACAAACTGCTGTGTTATTTACATTCTGTCATCTTCTCCTTCTTTGGTTATTAGCTTCAAACCTAAGCAAACGTTTCCGCACTTGAATCGTTCAAGAGTTTGTAAAGGTTTGTGAAGAATAGGAAGTGATATTAATCCCTAACAGGATTTCTATCAAATCGTTTATCCGAAGCCGTCATCAATAGCCAGACCCCCGTCTCTATTGATAAAGTCGATCCTATCAAGAAACATGAAGTTATTCCTTCAATATGATTTTTATAGTATGGAGCCACATAATTGAGGTTGCCTAAGAATCTTTGTAACTGCGTTTTATTAGTAATTATATTTGGGATTTTTTCTGCAAATTCTATGTTTCTATTAATAGGAATAATATTTCCCTTTTCAATTATATGACCTAAAAATCTTATTCTTATTTAAAAAAAAAATCCATTTTTAGCTTAGAAATTACTAATCAATTCTGAGTTATTATTGTTTTAAACATATTTAAATATTTAAAGTGAGTTTCAATTGTTTTTGAATAAACAAGTATATCATCAATATAAACAATTATAAATGTGCTATAAGGATTGAAAATATTATTAATAATTTTTTTGAATTCGAATGGAGTATTTTTTAATCCGAATGGCATTACATTCCATTCGTAATGTCCTTTAAGGACATTGAATGTTGACTTATACCTATCAGATTTTTCAATCTGAATTTGCCAATATCCCGATTTTAAATCAAACTTTGAAAATACGAAACTATCATATAGTCTATCTAGTAGATCTTTTTTATTAGGAATTGGATGCCTAATCCATTTTAATACCTTGTTGAGGGGTTTATAGTTGATTACTAACATTGGTACGCCTCTTTCAATTTCTGAATGTTTATTCACATAGAAAGTTGTACATGACCAAGGGGGTTGTGATGGGCTTATCAATCCTTTTTTGTAATAGAGTATATATCTCCTTTTTATATAATTTTAGATATTCTGAATTCATTTGGAAAGGTCTTGCTTTTATAGGAATATTCTTTTCATTAAAAGATTCCTAATAGGGTAGTGAAACTATATGTTTCTTTTTATCCCAGAACGCATTATGATGGTCATTACAAATATCTATTGAAATTTGGTCTCATAGTATAACATTTTTTTCTTGTAATTTGGGATTTTATAATTGTTCATCTATTGTTATTAGACTTATTTCTTGTTTTAGAATATATATTTGGTCTTGTTTTGCTTTAATATTATCATATATACTATGTAACATTTTAGTAAGTGGCTCAACAATAAATCATGTTTCTGAAAAGTTCCTATAATACCTTTATTATTGATCATCTTAATTGGGTAAATAGTGTTTAAAAATGAGGTTTCAAGTATGTCCTGATTCGATATATCTTTAGCAAATATAAAACTTTGAGGAATGCACTTATTATCATTACATGTAGGCTTTTGTTAGCATATATTGGATATGGAGTTTATCTCCACCTGCATGCCATACGGTATGGCTCATTTTATGAAAATACCTAGTGGAAAGTAATCCTTCTTGAATAACATTTAAATCTGCTTTGCTATTAGCAAGAGTAGTAAACGACCTTGTATAATGATTATCTATTAGAAGAGGGTATTTTTATGTGTCATTTTTGGGATTTAACCATTTCTATTGTGAATAAGAAATTTTATGAGAAGATGTTTTCTTCAATTTCTGTTTTCTATTTTCTATTGTTATGAGATTGATTATTTTCTTGCGGTTTATCCTCAAGCTTATTATTGATTATTGTATAATATTCTTCCTTTTTAATTTTAATTTATTCTTTCGGATTATTAATTTCTTTGTAAATTTTTTTGAGAGATATATTCTCTTCTTTGTTCTGAACTTTGTGTCTAAGTTGGTTCATCACTTCACACATAGTATAAGATTTATTATATTAGTCAATGATAACATTGTCTCAAGGAAGTGAGAGAAAAGCTTTGAAGATTTCCGGCGAGAATTTTCTAGTGATGGAATCTTGAATTTCTACCTCAAATACACGCACATTCTCATATTCAATCATGAATCGCGTCGAAATCAAGATCGTCGGCACATTTAGCACAATCGGCACAATCGGAATGATCGACACGTTCGGCACGGTCGACACGTTTGACACAGTTGCTCGGTTACACGATTCAATTGATTTGGTAGTCGGTTACGGGAAACGTGGTCGGAGTAAAGATCGTCGGCACATATGGCACGATCGGAACGACAGGTACGTCTGGCACGTTCGGCACATCGGGGAAAATCGTCTAGGGTTTGAATAAGGTCATTTCAAGATTGTTGTTCTGACTTTAATCCCCTATTATGAAGTCTTATTGGAATATGGGTAAAAGGAAAAACAACAAGGAAAAAGAAGTAGAGGATTTTGTTCATAAGGAGTCAAAGCCATAGAAGTGCAGAACTTTGTTCTTAAAGTAGTCAAAGAAACTGTATATAAGGAAATGACCAAAATAACTAAAGAAGTTATTAACGAAAAAGTGCAGAAATCAGCAGAGACCCAATTGCTGCCCCAAATCCTTTGGAAAATAATGCAGGGATCAAGGAAAAGAAAGAAGGAGATTTGATGGTTGGTTATAATCAAAGGGAAAATTTATTTGGACTAAAAAAACAAATCACCAAACTCCTGATGAATGCTAAGAAAGGAGAGATTGTACTCAGCAAAGAGAAAAAACAAAGCACAACCGTCCAGCTTAACATTCACTATCTCTAAGACTTGAATTTACTGAAGAATGATGAATATGAAGTGATAGTAAAATGGTCTGTTGCAACAACGAGGGAGTTAATAAATGCTCCTAAATTAAAGAGCTATACTATCATAAGTAATTCTACATGGAAAATCAATGAAGTCTGAAAAAACAACGTTGGAAAAAAGGCTGAAGATCATGCATACAAAGGAAAAATCTACTTAGGCAATGTACAAACAAAAGTGGAGGTACTGAATTCTCCTTTTGAAATTAAATTGCCTGCTATAGTAGAAGAAAATTGTGTTAGGAAATGGGAAAATGTAGTGGTGGGAAACTACATAGGAAAGAATATATTTTCCTTCATAGTCACTTATGAAGCAATGGAAGGAAAAATGATTGGAGAAAATTTCAGCGAATATACATGATGTCTACTTTTTGAAATTTAAGAAGGGATCAAATCTGGATGAAAGAACTCATGAAGTAGACTAGGATGCCATCCAAGTACCAAGAACTTAACTATGAAAATGTAGGCCACATTTCATAACCCTCATGAAGTAGGAGCATTGGACAAAGCAAAGGGCATGATTAACCACTCATCAAGACCATCCTGAGCCTGGAAATCGAGTACTACCAACTCCTCAAGCACATAAACCTATACTTTGTGCTGGTTTTATCCTTTACTAAGTGTACCAATTCTTATGTACTCTAGTAGTAGTAGGCGAAGCTTTAAGGTTGTAGGGGTGATCAATCGTGGTATTCTGTAAAATGGGCATACATATATTGGATCCAACTGCATGAAGTTGGAAATATGGTCTGAATATTTGAACCTATTAAGCAAGCTAATGAAACAGCTTAGATATGGTTCAAACTTTGGAATATCCCTAAACACATGTATAATGTAGAAGCTCTTAGTCATTTTGCAGGTTTATTGAGTACGCCATTATACATGTACCAAATTACTAAAGGAGGAAAACACCTAACATTTGCTAGAATTAGCATTGAAGTGCATCATAGAAGCACACTAACAAATAGTATGACAGTAGTAGACAAAAAAGGAAAACCTACTGTCATGGAATTCACTTATGAGTGGAGGCCATATAGATGCACTTTCTGCAATACCTTCCAACATGCAAGCCCAAATTGTGATTTGGCTAAGGAAGAAGATCAAAAAATTCATAAAGGCAAGAAAGTAAATATGCAGGAAAATGAAACAGAGGTGCCTATTATCAAAGAGAAAAATGTGGTTAAAGATAAAAAACAGAAGATAAAGAAAATGATGTACAAGACGAAAGCAGTACGATGAAGGAGGTGGAACCTCAACCTAATCATATTGAAGAGATAGTTGAGGACTCTCAATCCAATCAAGTTGAAGTGGTTGCTAATGAAAATAGAGAGGAAGATACTCAGGCTAATTAAGAGGAAGAAGAGAATTCTAAGGTTGATATAGAGGAATCCAAAGTTGTTGAGAATTCTAAAGATGAAACTGAAGAAAATAAAGACTATAATCTTGAAATTCAAGTTGAGAACAACAAGGTGAAGAGCTAAGAATTCCTGAAGAATAATTCTTTTTATCAAATTAGAACGGGTTCATATAAAGGAAAAAATTAAAATAAGAATAGGCAATACTCATCATCATCTTCAGTTCACCCATCTTTCATTACAAGAGGAAGAGGAAGGGGAAGGAGAAGGACAAGGGGAAGAGGAAGACAACCTATTGAAACATCAAGTTGGTATGAAAATAAAAATCCTGATTGGGATAATTAGGATTTGATATAATTTGTAATCTTTGTTTGTAATATATGTTTTTCGTATGTTTGATGACTATTAATCAGTTTCTTAGAGTCGTTTGATTGTCATCTTTTAATCATAGCTAGGGTTTGTCTAGCTTTAATTATTGACCCTCTCACTTTTGGGATTTTAATGAAATGGTTTTAACCGTTTTCCAAAAAAAGATTTATTATAATTTAGATTCTTATCTTCTGCCTCTTCTTCTCTAGAGGATGAAGTTCCTTCTTTAGTATTGAACTGATCTATGATATGTATTCTTAATTTTGGGTCTCTAATGGCTTTTAGTAATTTAAAAGCATGATTAGAGGTTAAAACATTAACTTTCATATCTGAGAATTGAGATATGATTCTATATAATTCTGATTTCTCAATATTTTGATTTTTATATAGGTTATTGGTTTCTTTCTTAGGATATTTTAATCCTGATCGACATGGATCACATTCAAAGTCTTCTAAGCTTAATTCAGAAATGTTTTCATTATTTATGTTGGGTCAAATTATTTTGACTAAGGGTCAAATCACTTTGACAAATGAATTTTTGATGATGAGTTTGTGTAAAACTTAAATTAAGCAGTCTAAATGTTTTTGGTGCAGGTGTATTAAAAACGTGCTAAATTAGACTAAGTCTGAATGAGATTCATTAGACTTACTAGCTATTAGACGCATTAAGTTAGACATGTAGTCTAACAGATACGTAGTTAGACGTGCAGTCTAACAGATACGTAGTTAGACGTACAATCTAACAGATACGTAGTTAGACGTGAAGTCTAACAGACATAGTTACACGTGCGGTCTAACAGACGCAATTAGACGTGAAGTCTAACAGACGTAGTTAGACGTACAATCTAACGAATACGTAGTTAGACGTACAATCTAACAGATACGTAGTTAGACGTGCATTCTAACAGACGTAGTTAGACGTGCATTCTAATAGACATAGTTAGACGTGCAGTCTAACGGATACGTAGTTAGACGTGCAGTCTAACGGATACGTAGTTAGACGTGCAGTCTAACAGATGAAAGTTAGACATACAATCTAATAGATACGTAGTTAGACGTACAGTCTAACATATACGTAGTTAGATGTGTAGTCTAATAGACGTAGTTAGACGTGCAGTCTGACAAACGTAGTTAAACGTGCAGTCTAACGGAGACGTAGTTAGACGTGTAATCTAACAGATACGTAGTTAGACGTGCAGTCTAATAGACGTAGTTAGACGTGCAGTCTAATAGACGTAGTTAGACGTGTAGTCTAACAGACGTAGTTAGACGTGCAGTCTAACAGACGTAGTTAGACGTGCAGTCTAACAGATAAGTAGTTAGACGTGCAGTCTAACAGATACATAGTTAGACGTGCAGTCTAACGGATACGTAGTTAGACGTGCAGTCTAACAGATACATAGTTAGACGTGTTGTCTAACTTCTTCAGATTGTCTGAAGGGATACGTAGTTAGACGTGTAGTCTAACAGATGAAAGTTAGACGTGCAGTCTAACTCCTTTAGATTAGTCTGAAGGGATTCGTAGTTAGACGTATCGTCTAACTCCATTAGACCAGGTGGTCTAATGGATCCTGCTATTAGACGGGGGCGTCTAACTTCGTTAGACTTGTTAGTCTAATTGAAGAACGTCTAATGCCATGCTTGAGCAGTTGCTTGAAGCTAGCACCCGTCTACCAACGATCACTAGTTTTATGCTACTTCTACTCCACTATTCCGTGCAGATTAGTACGACATCCAGTTACTCCCAATGAATTAATGTCACATAAGCAAATATTCTTCCCATTACTTGTTTCTTGCAGTAAAATCCTAGAAGAATATTCGGCGCTCTACCAGATTGGTACGGCCACTATCATGGTGCTCAGAGTCTGTTGTACCTGTGTACTATGGAGGCTCTCCAATGGGTATTCGCCATGTGTCATTATAGAAGATTCGACCATTGGTACCTGCTCTCTATTTAAAGATCCCTAAGGACAATAAAAGAAGCGCCAGACACAAAAAAAACACACGCTAACATACAAGCTGATACACGAACGAACTACTTAATCTTACGAATTGCTTTCTTTGTTTACTGTGTGTACATCAAGAGAGAGTTAGAATCAAAGTATTGTCTAGCTGAGTGATATTCTTCAATATACTGTAAGTTGACCAGAGTCTGTTCTATTCAACAGTGAGCTAGCCGCGTGACTATATTTGATTCTAATAAAATTATAGTGAATCCTTCCGGTTGTTAGAAGAAGGGGTGACGTAGGAAGGTTTTTCTCCGAACTCGGTTCAAGAGTCTGTGACAATCTGTGCAATGTTAAGAGCGGTTCTAGTCTTTAACAGGATTAGTACCAGTGTATTGTGTGTGTTGTTGTAAGCGATCCTACCTTAAGCCGGACCTCGGTCCCCTATCGGCGATCCCGATCCTAACACAACATCTCTTAATCTCAAACTTCTTAACGAAAAGACTTTGAAAACAAAATGGTTAAACTCTCATTTAAGAATGAGAAGGTCAAGGAAAAGATTCAAACTCTTTCATCTGAGAACCAACGTTTGACATACGTGGTCAGCTCTTGGATGAAGTTTGGAGACACAGTCAGATAGCATATTAGTCTACTAAGGCCTACCGGATGCAAATCCAGTTTAGGATTTGACAATGCCAGCCCAGACAAGTCTTGTAAAAAGTTAAACGCGACAAAAGACAAGCTTAAGACAATAAGCTTTTTCAGAGGAAGTTTAATTGATAAAGGAGCTGGTCCAAGCTGTGAGGATCTAACCTTAAAGGATGAGATCATTTATGTGAAGTCAACTAAAAGTTGGCTGAAGTCCAAGAAGGGAGAAGCCAATAAGTCTGGTAAACCAAAATCTGACAAAACGTCAAGGAATTTTAAACAAAAACTATCCTCTAAGGTTAATGAAATAGTTTCTAACTGGAAGACGTCTGTTAAGCCTAAATTATACGCACTGCTCAAAACACAACATGGGAAGTCCATCAAGATATTCCCAAGGGATTGATCAACCATGGACCCAATTGAATGTTGATACTAAAAAGTTGTAACTATATTTATTTGTAGGTACAGTAAGTCATCTATTTGGAGGAATCGGTCTGGTATCTGGATAGTGGTTGTTCCAGACATATGATCAAAGATAGACGGCTGTTGACCGAAGTGACGAAGTGCACTAGACCCAAAATCACTTTTGGTGACAACAACATGGGTAAGACCGTGGGTAAGGGTAAGATCATACATAGTAACCTCTCCATCAACAACGTGCTACTTGTTGAAAACATGTGTTATAACTTGATCAGTATCAGCCAGATGTGTGACAATGGCTATATTGTGGATTTTCAAAAACATTCATGCCTGGTTAAGGATTAGTAGGGTAACACCCTACTGACCGTAAGCAAAGTAGAAAATTCTTACAAAATGAATCGGAAAAACATGACGTCTAATCCTTTTTGCATGGTAGCCAAAATTAATCAAAATTGGCTATGGCATAAAAGATTAAACCACCTAAATTTTAAAACTATTAACAACATTTGATCAAATGATTTAGTTTCTAGTATGCCAAAATTAAAGTTCTCAAAAGACAAGGTCTTCCGTGCTTGCCAGTTGGGCAAACAAGTCAGATCAACTTTTAAAAATAAAGGGAATTCTCAATCCAACCGATGCTTGGAACTATTACACATTGACCTCTTTGGTCCAATTCCAGTAAACAACTTGGGAGGAAAGAGATACACCCTTGTCATAATTGATGATTTTTCAAGATTTGCTTGGGTTATATTTTTATATTCTAAGGATCAGACTGCTGAGAATTTAATTAAGATCTTTAGAAGACTTCAAAACAAGAAATCTTTAAGCATCATTAAAATTAGAAGTGACCGGGGAACCGAGTTCACTAACAGACATATGTCTTCTTACCTCGAGGAGTCTGGTATTAGACATGAGTTGTCTAGCGTTATAACTCTATAGAAAAATGGTGTTACTGAGAGCAGAGTTAGAACACTAAAGGAAGCGGCGAGATCTATGATAGCCGACTCTAGTGTGTCTCAAAAACTTTGGGCAGAGGTCATAAACACATCATGCTACACTCAAAATTGGTCAATGATTAATAAACGCTTTAACAAAACACCTTACGAAATCTTTTATGGAAGAATTCCTAAAGTTTCATATTTTTGAATATTCGGTTCTAAGTGTTTTATTCACAACAATGGAAAAAATCATTTAGCTGCATTTGATGCTAATGCAGATGATGGAATCGTGTTAGGATATTCTTCAGTGAGTAAAGCTTATATAGTTTATAATAATCATACTCTGACTGTTGAAGAATCCTATCATATTGTCTTTGATGAATCTATTGAAAGTAATTCTAACTAGTTCATTAAAATTGTTAACAGATTAGAAGCGACAAGTCTTGAATCTTATAGTGAGACGTCGTCTAACTTCTTTAAACGTGTTCTGAAGAAGAAGAAGCGTAGTTAGGCGTCGTCCGACTTGATCAGACGTCCAAAGGATTGTCTAATTCTCTATTCACCTCTTCTGTAGTTCTAGTTTTTAACAATCTAACAAGCCAGTTTTTCTCAACAAATGAAAGACGGCCACGTACGCGTTTATCATAGGATATTCGGCGCACTATCAGTCTTATACGACCAAGATCCCAATGCTCACAGTCTATTGTACTATTGTACTATTGGAAGTCGTCCAACGGACACATGACATATGGCCAAGAAGAAGATTCAATCGTTGGTGCTTTTCAAGTATAAATAAATACCCAAGGACAACGGAAGAATCACCGGTTCATTAAGTTATCTCTAATTGATACAACTGATTCTTAAGCTCTCTCTCTAACTATCTAAATCTCTCAGTTCTTGCATTCTTGCTTACTTGCTAAACAATTTATATTATTCATGAATATCTAAAGCATTGTGTTTACATTCTCTGAGAGTATGGTGTAATTCATCTACTGTTCTTTTTATATGAAATTTTGGTGTTATAAGTTGAACAGAGGTTATTCTGTTCAAAAGAGAGTTAGCTAGAAGTTCATAAACAGGCGGTTGTTAAGTCCTGTGTTTTCTGACTGAGTTTGTGCAGTCTCTGTACTAAATCAAAGTCTTCTAGTGAATATCCTTCATGTTGAGGATGAAGGGGGTACGTAGGAGTTTTATTTCCGAACATCCATAAAACTCTTTGTGTTCTTTACTTTATGTCCTTTGCATTTGTTTGTTTGACGCTTCAAATCTAGCTAACTATTTCCGCACTTGAACTTGATCAAGAGCTTGCGAAGATTTGTGAAGAATAGAAACAGATCTTAATCCCTCACAGGATTAGTATTGAATTGAAGTTTGTAAGTTGCCATCTATAGTCAGACTACCGTCTCTATAGTCGACACTGATCCTAACAGGTTTTGCATCTTCATTAATGTCAAACTATTGTAGTAGTTTTTTCAAATATTGTTTTTGTATTAGGCAAAGTTTCCCTTTTTTCTGTTCATGCTTATCTCCATACCAAGAATTTTCTTGGCTTCTCCCAAATCTTTCATCCCATACTTTCTATTCAATTGAGCATTCAATTTGTCAATTTCATCTTGGTTCTTTGATGTTATCAATATATTATCAACGTACAAAAAGTAGATAGATATAAGACTCATCTTGTAGTTTGTGCAAATATACATAAAGATCATATTTGTTTCTTATGTACTTGTCGTCCATCATAAACTTGTCAAATCGCTTGTACCATTGTCTCGATGATTATTTCAACTTGTATAATGATTTGTTCAACTTGCAAACTCAATTTTCTTTATCAGCAACTTTGAATAAATCTGGTTGAGACATTTTGATTTCTTCTTTCAAATGATTGTGTAGGAATGCGGTATTCGCATCTAGGTGATCAAGCTCCAAATTTATTTGCGCTACTAAGGCCAACAAAATTCTAATGAAAGAGTGTTTAACAACAAGAGAAAATACCTTATTATAATGGACTTCTTCCTTCTAAGCGTAGCCTTTAACTACCAATCTTGCCTTGTATCAAACATTATATTGTTTTTCTGGAAATCCTTTTTTCTTTATAAAGATCCATTTACAACAAATAACCTTCTTCCCATTTGGTAGATACGTCAAATTCCATGTCTCATTCTTTTGAAGAGATTGTATCTCATCTTCCATAACACATTTCAATTTTCCATTTTTAGTATTTCGAATGACATCTGAAAAGTGGATGGAACATTATCTACGATTGAAAGTGCATAGGGCGCCATATCAAGAAATCGAGCCGATTTTTGAATAACTCGTCTTGGTCTGTTCACAACAATTGATTCACGTTATTGTGAAGATTCTTGGGTCAGAACATCTTACTCTTCATCTGTCGTTGGAGAGTCACTTGTAGATGGGTTTATTTTAATCTGCTCAAACTCTACCTGCTGCGAAGTATAATCATTCTTGTTTGGTGTTACCTTATTCAACATTGAAGATTTGTCAAAAGTAACATCTCTACTGATAATGGTTTTATTTGCATTCAAACACTAGAGACTATATCTTTTAACTCTAGTATTAAATCTCATAAATTAAGAGAGTCTTCTTTTTTCGTGGATTTAACTTTGATTCAATTACATGATAAAATATCTTAGAACTAAAAATATATTAAAAAATCATAATCAGTTGCAGGTTTACAAGACCATATCTCTAATAGAGTCTTACCACTAAGTGTATATGATTTACCAAATAATGAGCGTATGTCACAAATCACACAACCTCTGCCCAAAATTTCTTGTTTAACCCAATATTAGTCAACAAACAACTAACTTTCTCCACCAATGACTTGTTCATACATTTCGATACTCCATTTTAAATGTAGATGATGGTAGACGATTTACCAAATATTGAGTTATGTCACAAATCACAACCTCTGCCCAAAATTTCTTATATAAATCAATATTAAATAACACACAATGAAATTTCTCAACCAATGTCTTGTTCACACATTGTGATACTCCATTCTGTTGTGATATTTTTCTGACAATGAAGTGTTAAACTATTCCACACTCAGTTCTGGAATGGATCGTTCTTGTATTCTCTATCGTTATCAGTTCAGAGAATTTTCATCTTTCTTCATGTCTAGTTTTCAAGTTTAGTTTTATATTTAAGGAAAATCTCGAACACTTCATATTTGTTCTTAATAGTAAACACAAATACTCTTATGGAAAAATCATTAACAAAAATAACAAAATAATGTATACCTCTAAGAGATGTGATCTTAGAAAGTCCCTAGACATTTGAGTTCACATAGTCCAAAATACCATTAGTGTTATGGATAGTAGTGCCAAATTTATCTTGCCTTTGTTTTTCCCAGAACACAATATTCACAAAAATCAATTTTACAAACTTTTGTACTTTTCAACAATCCTTGGAAGGTCCCTAGACATTTGAGTGCACGTAATCCAAAATATCCTTGATATTATGGATAGTAGTATCAAATTTTACTTGCCTTTGTATTTCCCAGAACACAATGTTCACAAAAATCAAGTTTACAAATTTTTTGTACCTTTCAACGATCCTTGCTTAACAAAATAATGTATACCTCCAATAGATGGAATTTTGCAAGGTCCCTAGACATTTGAGTGCACATAGTCCAAAATACTCTTGGTGTTATGGATAATAGTGCCAAATTTGACTTTCCTTTGATTTTTCCAAAACACAATGGTCACAAAAATCAAGTTTACAAACTTTTGTACCTTTCAACAATCCTTGTTTAACAAGAATTTGTATAGATTTCTCACCAGCATGTCTCAAACGCATATGCCATAACTTTATTGTCAATAATTCTTTTCTACTATGAGAAGTTGATACAACTGTTGTTATCTCATTAAGTGTACTACCTTTACGGTAATACATATTATTATTATTTTCTTGATAACTTTCAACATCACTAGTACTCTAGAGACCACTTAAAAATCTAATTTTCCATACTCACATGTATGTCTATTTACTCTAAGGCCCCCAAAGAAATGAAGTTCTTTTTTATATTCGGTATGTACCAAACATCTCTAACAATTTTGGTGGATTTATCATCATTTCTCAGTTTAATTGAGCATATCCCTTTTATTTTCCATGTGATGTCATTTTTCATGTAAATAACTCCTCCATCCAGTTTTTTAAAGTCAAGGAATCACTCTCGAACTGATGTCATGTGATAAGTGCATGCTGAATCTAATATCCACACATTAGGATGTGATGATGTGTAACATCGTCAAAGAGTCAAAGAGAAGTCTGAATCTATATCGCTTTTGTTTTCTGCAACATTTGATACATGTGTGTTTGAATTCAGTGTATACATCTAAGAACTGTTATGAATAACATTTGTTAATTTATTTTTTGATATTTTGAATTTTAATTCCTAAATGTTTTTCAAATGATCTTATGTTTGAATTTGAATTGGTCATTGTTATATGTGTAAAATGGTTTCTCAAATGGTTTTGGTCATTCCTTGTTGAAACCAATCCAAAACTATTTTACACAATTTCTTAAAGTGAGATACCCTTGAATTTTAGGCAAACTTTGGTGAAGCGCTATGATTAACTATAACTCTAACGATTCTGAATTTTTGTAAGATGTAGATCACTTAGTTCTCTATAAATTTGACCTAATGACATTTTTTTCTAATTTGAAATCTAAATACGAGAAATATGGACTACAATGAAATGAGGTAAAACTGATAAATTGATTTGATCATATAGAGTACCAACTTGTAAACTTAACCCTAAATTGAAAAATGATCCAAACGATCTAATTTTACTGACCAATCGATAATTAGATGATCTATATATTTGGTTCAAATCGATTTAACCAATTTTGAGTCTAAACAATACATTTTTCACTTACCCCTGAATTGAGATAAACTAAGAGTTCTTTATATTTTTTTGACAATATGTTCTTAGAAAATTCATAATAAATTGGATACTAGTCCAAATACTTTGATTTTAGGACAGAAATTCAATTAACTTTCTTGTCTATAAATTTGTGATTTAGAACCGTTCTTCAGGCTCAAAATACTGTTCCAAAATGGCCTAAAATATGTTAAAATATGGTTAAAATGGGTCATTTTTGCTTTAATTAAAAATTGTGTATGTTTGGAATTAAAGTGTTTTAGGCACAAAATGGTCCAAAATTAAATAAATGATATAATTGAAATATTCAAAACAAAGATGCATAGAGGTTTTGAACTTGTGAGGAATGAATGTAAGTGTTTTTTTATAAAATAACCAAGAATTTAAGGTAGATGATGTATTTAACATGTATAAGGGACAAAGTGTTGAAGTTTTCTCGAGTGTAACCAATCGTCGGATCAAATCAAAATATCTGATTCGCCTCTTCGGACGCAATTACATTCTTTTCTAGTTTCATACACAGAAAATCAAGTGGTGAATCTCAAAATCCGAAGCTAGTCTAAGATTAGTTAAACCCTATTCTATTTCTTCCTCTCACATTTAGACGAAGACGAAAATGACATTCGAGGAGAGTCAATAATTTATCCTGTTTTATGAGATTCGAGATGAAGACAAAAGCTTTCATAACGGGGCGTAACGGTTTTTGAAGTTTACAACTTTTCTAACATCTAAAATCGTCACACCACTAAGATTCCTCCTATCAAATCTCATAAATCGGGACAAAGGAACAACTCTCCTTAGATGTCATCTTCTTTGTCTAAATGTGAGAATAAAAAATTTAATTGGGCTTAACTTAGACTAGATTTGAATTTTGAGTGTCAAAACACTTGATTTTCTTTTTCTGTGTGATTTCTTAATGTAAAGATATTTTGTTTTCGTTAGAGGTTTGGTTACACTCGAGGAAGTGACTTAGCACTTGTCCCTCATGTCTATAAAATGGTCTCTATTATATTATTGGGCTATTAAAAGTGACTTAGCACTTGTCCATCGTGTCTGTATAAAACAGTCTATTCTTTTATTCGGCTATTTTATGAATTCAATTTTATTTCATGAATCACAATTCAAAACCTAAAATGTATCTTTATTTAAAATTTTTAATTACATTATGTATTTAATTTTAGACCATTCTTACCCTAAGATTCTTCCCGTCATCAACATAACTAGTATAGATCCATTACGTTGTCATCAACCTAACTAGTATAGATCCATTATGTTGCAAATATTAATTAAATATATTAAAATTTATAAAGATTAAGACAATAAGAAAGCAACCTCACTATAAACACCGATCATTTATATTAAAGTTTAAAAAGACATATTAGAATTAATAATAAAGATCATATATTTTCATAATTATTTGATGAATTTCAAAAGAAATTCAATTTAAATGTACAAACAAATTTCTAATTAAATTGATTAATTTTATATGAATATATTTAGAAATAGTTAGATTTGAAATTGTGTTTAAAAAAATGTCATTAAATTTGTTAATGTATATAATTAAGTATATTCTATATCATCATTTCAATTAAATCAATATTGAAATGCAATATTTAAAAAATAATAATATTTTTAATGAAAAAAATGTATACAAATTGAGAGGTGGATATCCTTCGGATATCACAGTCCAACGCATTGAGTCCCCTTTAAATATTTTAATATACGCTTAGCAGCTATATAGTAAGACAGATTAGGGTTAGCCTGAAATCTCCCGCAGTCGTCAATGGCGAACAAAATGTCCGAGCATCTGGTTGTTAGGTAGAGTAGTGAGCATATGATCCCTCGGTATGCCGTGATGTCGACACTCTAACCATCTTCATCATTGTCCAGCTTGCTAGATGAGTTCATGGGGGTGGAGGCAACTGAGAAGCTCTCCATTCCGAATTTCTTTAGCAATTTCTTCGTGCACTTAGCTTGGTTGATGAAGATTACATCTTTAAGTTAACGTACTTGAAGATCTACGAAGAATGTCAGCTCACCCATCATGCTCATCTCGAACTTGTCCGGCATGAGCTTAAAGAATTTTTCACAAAGTTTGGGGTTAGTTGACCCAAAAATAATGTCATCAACATGTATCTGAACAAGTAAAATATGCGACTCCTTAACAAATCTAAACAGAGTTTTATCCACTATGCCTATTTTGAAATCGTTTTCAAATAAAAACTTTGTTAAGGTGTCATACCAAGCTTTAAGGGCTTGCTTGAGACCATAAAGTACTTTGTCCAACTTAAACACATGATTAGGCAACGAATGATCTTTAAAACCTAGAGGTTGTTCGACATACACATCTTAATTAAGAATTCCATTTAGAAAGGCACTCTTGCGTCCATTTGATAAAATTTGAAATTCTTGAAGGCGGCGTAGGCCAGGAATATCCTTATGGCTTCAAGCCTTGCTACAGGGGCAAAGGACTCCTCAAAGTCAAATCCCTCCTTCTGTCTATAGCCTTGAGATACTAGTCTGGCATTGTTCTTCACAACTAGGCCATCTTCGCTTAATTTGTTTCGAAATACCCATCTAGTTCCAATGACCGATTGATTTTCAGGTCTTGGAATTAGATGTCATACTTTGTTCCTTTCAAACTGATTTAGTTCTTCTTGCATTGTATTTATCCAATCGGGATCAAGCAATGGTTCGTCTATTTTCTTAGGTTTTAATTTTGAAATAAACATTGAATTAGCCATCACATCCATTAGTTGGACTCTTGTTTTAATAGAAATAGACGGGTTACCAATAATGGATTCAGGCGGGTTGTTCTTGTTCTATCTAATGTTAGGTCCAAGAATGTCATATTTCTGATCAGCTGGCCCCACAATATTCGTATTGTCAGCAGCCTGCTGACTTATAGTTTGGATGTTTGGTTGAGAATCAACCGGATCAGCTGGTCAGACGACCTGTTTTTTATAACCTGAGCTTCATCTTCACTATCAAATTGAAGTTTAATATCTTCTAATCTGTTAGCAACTTCGATGACTTCGTTAGAACTTCTTTCTATAGATTCGTAAAATACTATGTGTATGGACTCTTTAACAGTCAGAGTTCGTTTATTAAATACTCTATATCTTTTACTAACTACTGAATATCCTAACATTACACCAACGTCTGCTTTGACATCAAAAACAGTCAAATAATTCTTGCCGTTATTATGAATAAAACAATTACACCCAAAAATCCTAAAATATGCAACTTTAGGGGGTTTTCTATAAAATATTTCATAGGGTGTTTAATTTAGGTGTTTATTGATCATTGATTTGTTTTGAGTGTAAGACAATGTTTTTATGGCTTCCTCCCATAGTCTTTGAGAAATACTGGAATCATCAACCATTGATCTAGCCGCTTCTTTTAGTGTTATGTTTCTCCTTTCAGCAATGCTATTTTGTTGTAGAGTTCTGGCATTAAACAACTCGTGTCTTATACTAGATTCTTCAATGAATATTGATAGACATTTATTGGTAAACTCGGTACCTTTGTCACTTCTTATTTTAATTATTGTTAAAACCTTTTCATTTTGTAATCTTTTCAAGTTATTGATCAGCTATTCATCCATTTGATCCTTAGAAGCTAAAAACACAACCCAAGTAAATCTAGAATAGTCGACTATTATGACAAGAGTATATTTCATCCCACCTAGACTAGTTAATGGAATTTGACCAAAAAGATCCATGTGCAATAATTCCAGGCACCTGTTAGATTGAATTTTTCCCTTATTTTTAAAAGTTGATCTGACTTGTTTTCCCATCTAGCAAGTAGGACAAATCTTATCTTTGGAAAATTTTAACTTAGGTATACCATTTACCAATTTTTTTGAACACAAATTGTTTATGGTTTTGAAATTTAGATGGTTTAGTCTCTTATGTCATAGCTAGTTTTGATCATTCTTTGCAATCATGCATACTGGTTCAGAAATTTTGTTTTTCCAATTCATCCTATATGAATTTCCTATTCTACTGTCTTTTAATAGGGTATTCTCCTACGAATCTTTAACTAGACATGCATGTTTTTGGAAATCAACCGTGTAACTATTGTCACACATTTGACTAATACTTATTAAGTTATAACAAAGGTTTTCTACTAAAAGTACATTATTAATAGTTAAGTTATTATGGATAATCTAACTCTTACCCACAGTTTTACCTTTGTTGTTATCGCCAAAGATTATCTTTGGCCCTGAGCATTTGACTATATCAGTTAATAGATGTCGGTTGTTGGTCATATGTCTAGAGCATCCACTATCCAAGTACCAGACCGATTCCTCGAAGTAGCTTTCCTGTTCAACCTACAAATAACATTTTACGTCTTTGGTACCTAAAATTAATTGGGTCTGTGGTTCATCAGTCCCTTGGTAATCTAGATTTGTGTTATCTTTATGGATATCCCATTGTGGGTTATTAATAAGGCATAGTTGTTAGACTTGGCAGATACATTTTTGCATGTTAATGACTTATTAGCTTTATGATATGGTTTTTGGTAAAACTTCCTTGACTTTCTATTAGGTTTTTTATTCCAGACCGGATGGCGGTTAACCTCTCAGGCTTCAGCCAGCTATTAGTTGGCTTTACATACGTTATCATATCTCTTAAAGTTAATTCATCACAGTTGTTATTAGTTACTATATCAGCTAATTATCCTTTGAAAAAGCTTATAGTCTTAAGCTTGATTTTTACTGGGTTTAGCTTGTGATTGGACTTGTATGGGAAGTCATAGTCAAATCCCAAACCGGATTTGCATCCGGAAGGTCTTTGTTGAGCAATCAATTGTTTGACGGGTTCCCCAGACTTTATCCATGAACTAACCACATAAGTAAGTATTTGGTTTTAAGACGATATATTTTTAATAGTTTCCTTGAGTTTCTCATTCTCAGATGAGAGCTCACTCATGTTGTTTACCAAAGATTCTAGTTGAGTATCTTGAGATGAGATGATATTATCAAACGTCTGTTTCACCTTTTTCTCATCAAAGGCGTCTGATAGCTTCTTTTACTCAATGACCATGTCATTGAGTGCATTTATCAACTCATCTCTCGAAAACTCTTCGAAAGAGAAATCAAATACCTCATTAGTGTCAGCCATGAGGCACTAAGCTCCTTCATCATCTTCACTTTTGGACGAGGAGATTTCGTCTGATCTGTCATCCAACTAGCTCTTTCTTTCCTTAGCTACTAGAGCCTTCCGTTCCTTTTTCTTCTTGTTGAAGGGCCTTTTGTTGTCTCTCCTTGGCTTCCTGTAGTCTACTTTGAAGTATCCTAGTTTATTGCAATAAAAGCACTTCAAATTAGATTTAGATTCATTTATATAATTATAATTGTTTGAATTTGAGCTTGAGTTAGGAGAATATAAGCTTTTATTCATAAATTTACCAAATTTCTTCACGAAAAGTGACATGGCGTCTTCGCTGATCTGTTCAGTCGTCTTTGTGATAGTAGCAACATGTGACTCTTCAGTGGTCACCAACGCTTTAATTATGGATGAGATTGACTGCTCCTCTTCGTTCCTCTGGTTTAGCTCAAATTCATAAGCTTTTAAATCAACGAACAGATCGTACAGCTCTACTCTGCTCAGATCCTTTGACTCCCTCATAGCCGAAGTTTTTATATCTCATTCTCTAGGAAGAGACTTTACTACTTTTATATTAGCTTCTCTATTACTATATGTTTTTCCCAACGAGGACAGCTCGATGGCGATGATGGTGAATCTTTCTTTGAAATTCGTCATGGTTTTTCTAAACTTCATCTTTATGCTATCATATTTTTGTGTTGCAACCATGAGTTTGTTCTCCTTGGTCTGGTCGTTGCCTTCACACAGTTGGTCAACTTTTCTCAAATCTCTTTGGTAGAAGTGCAAGCCTTGATCTTACTGAATATATTATTGTCTAGCGCCTTGTACAGAATATTTTTGGCCATATTGTCGATGTTGTTCTTCCTCTTCTCTTCGGCGGTCTACTCAAACCTTGGTTTCTCCTTCATTACACGAGTACCATCGGAGGTTGTGGTGGAGCTGGCCTTCATGATTTTCATTGGCCCATCGGTGCTGACATACCACATGTCATCATCTAGGGCGGCTAAATGCGCTTGCATTCTTATCTTCCAATTATCATAGTTTTCTTTTGTGAACATAGTGACCTTGTTAATGATAGACATACTGATGTTTGTTACTTAGAGAGTAGAAAGCATTGCTCTGATACCACTTGTTGGGATCGACGTCAACAACAATTAGTGGGGTTGAGTATTGTTGAATGACTATCGACTTCCAATTCGGTTTTAACACTGTTAGAGGTTAAGACCTATTTCAATTCTCGTGACAAATCTTTGCGAGCTCTTGAATCAGATTTAAGTGCAGAATAACTCACTAGATTTGAAACGTATTGATACATTATAAATAAGATAGTAAGAAATGGACACTAAGTTGTTTATGGATGTTAGGAGATAAAAACTCCTACGTCACCACTTCTTCTACTACTAGAAGGATACACTAGAAGACTTTAACTTGTATAGCCTCTACACAAGCTCGGTCAGATATCCAGGACTTAATAATTCATGTTCTGAACTCCTAACTCTCACTCTGTTGAACAAACACCCTCTGTTCAATTTACAACGCTTAATATGCTTAACAAATATTACATCAATTTCTCTCTCAACTTATCTTAATGGAAAGTACAGAGTATACAAATTATAATTGGGATAGTGAGAGAGTAATCTTGAATAATGGCATTAGTGTATATAATATGTCCAATGTGTACCACAACGTCACCAACCCCTTCTTGATTAAGATCCACATATATATATGAGTCACATCCGCTTTGCATTCAATCATGGCGTGTTGTAGAGCTCTGTGTACTGATGTAGCGTAGCTCTACTTGAGTGTTATAGCCGCACTTGAATGACGTGTGACTATTGAGCTTCTTAGAAGGTTTGTATAATGATACATGTCAGTTAATACAATGGTCGAATCTGAATATTGACATGTGGCATTATTCCGTTGATTATTGTGCATGTTGTTGTGGTAGTCTGTCGATTGTCAGGAGATGAGAAGGGAAGATGAGAGGGCGCTGATTTAGTCTTCTATTGAAGCTTAGACGTATGCTAGCGCTTCTTCAGACCATACCGTCTGTTGAAACCTAGACGTCTGTTAGCGCTTCTTCAGACCAAACCGTCTGTTGAAGCCTAGACGTCTGCTAGCGCTTCTTCAAACCAGACCGTCTGCTGAAGCCTAGACGTCTACTAGCGCTTCTTCAGACCAGACCATCTGTTGAAGCCTAGACGTCTGTTAGCGCTTCTTCAGACCGTCTATTGAAGCCTAGACGTCTACTAGTGCTTCTTCAGACCAAATCGTATGTTAAAGCCTAGACGTCTACTAGTGCTTCTTCAGACCAAACCATCTGTTAAAGCCTAGACGTCTGCTAGCGATTCTTCATACTAGACCGTCTGTTGAAGTTCAGACTCTGTCTGCTCGCGCTCTTCTTCAGACAATCCGTCTGAAGAAGTTTAGACTTCGTATGCTCGCGCTCTTCTTCAGATAACCCGTCTGATGAAGTTCAGATTCCGTTTGCTCGCGCTCTTCTTTAGACAACCCGTCTGATGAAGTTCAGACTCCGTCTGCTCGCGCTCTTCTTCAGACAACCCGTCTGATGAAGTTCAGACTCCGTCTACTTACGCTCTTCTTTTGGGTTGTACCTGCACAAAGGCAGATTACACAACTTAGTTCTTGTTCATACCATAGCTTAGTTTTGTTCAGACTACAACTTAGTTTTGTTCACACAACATCATTAAAACTATGTCGAATTGATTTAAACTTATTATCTCTTAAGTTTATTAAATCATTTTTTCTTAATTAATTATTCTTCTTTTAATTAATTTTTTCTTTTCTTTATTTAACTTAATATAACACACATGCTATGAATAAATGTCCAGTCAATAATAATCTAAAATCGAAGGCCAATAACAACACTCAAGTAAGCGATATCAATGACTCTAACCAGGCTCAGGTTGAGAGAAATGTGAACAGGTCTGAACTTAACAGCAATGAACGCACTGAGGATGATAAGATGGGCAACCAAAAGCAAGAACAAATAAGGGTAAGGAAGAAGATAGGAAAAAGATTGAAGTGGGTAAGGGTACAAACTGGCCCTACTAACGTTGATCATATTGGTCATGTTCAGGGCACCGGTCCTAGGGATTCTATTTTCTCAAGAATAGGTCATGTTCAAAATGTCAGTCCTGGTCAGGGTATCAGTCCTGATAAAGCTGGACATAAACACACCGATCCTAGAGCTTCTCATAAAGCTATTGTTCCTAGCCATATTAACCATATTAAGCCTGGTCCTGGACTTGTTGATCATGAAACTACTCAAGCTACCGGACTTGCTACTACAGGTCCTGATGAAAAATTTGCAACCATTGCTGATCCCGACTATATTGGTCCTGATACTAGCACAAGTCCTATTATTGTGGATGATACTATTGTTGGTCCTAACTCCACCGATCCCAATACTGATCAAAGAACTGGTCTTGATGTAACTACATGTCCTAGTTCTAAAGTTTCTAAAATTCAAAGATCTATGGGACGGGGAATACTTGGCCCATATGAAACAAGCAAAATTGGATCTGAAGGCACTCCAATAGGTCGTGAGTCTACTCTTCACAGTTCTAGGAATGCAAGCAGGAACCGAAAAAACAATGTCATCAAAATTCGAAATGACCTGATCCTTGGGCTCAGAGCCACCTTTCGAGATGATGAACAGGAGAATCTTGGAATAAGTAATAAAGAAGCTCTTGAGAATGGACTAGGAAATCTTGGGTTTTGTGAAATCAAAAGATCAAGTGCAGAAGAAGACAACTTGGTCTTGAATAAGGAAGTGAGCATTAGTTCTGAAGTAGGGCAAATTAAAACCGATAACAAACATGAATCCAGTAGTGAAGAAGTTCAAAGTCAGAAAAAACCTACTAAAGCAGAACAAGATGAAAATCGAAGACAAAGCAGAAAGATCCTGGATCCAGAAGCTACTAAATCTATCACGGGAGAAGATGAGATCTACATGAGGCAACTCTCACTCAATGGCAATAGTATTCCATGTAATCAAACTGTAGCCATTGAGGATAGTGAGGCAAGTGATGCTTATGATTTCTCTAATGAAGAGGTCCAGGACAGTCTGGAAAGTCAGGAACCCAACACTTATATTCATTCATGAATATAGTGACATGGAACATAAGGGGACTCAATGACCCTCTAATATGTAAAGAAATCAGGAGGATCATTAAGAATCAGAAGATCACTATTATGGGTATTCTTGAGACAAAAGTCAAAAGTCGGGACGTTGAGAAGGTTAGCAAACTGTGTATTGATAGTAGCTGGGAAATCATTCACAACTCAAATGACAAAACGGGCAGAATCTGGGTTATTTGGGATAACAAAGTTGTTGAGGTGATGACTCTCTTTTCGAATGATCAAGCAATCCTGGTGGAGGTCAAAGACAGAATCACAAGAATCGTGTTTAATCTTGCTATTGTCTATGGTAGCAACTCAAGCACTGACAGAAGACTCCTCTGGAATTGTCTTAGAAACTGGATCGGTATTGATAAATCTTGGGCTGTCCTCGGTGATTACAACGTAACCAGAAACAAATCTGATCGTAGCCCAGAATCTGAAATTACTCGGGATATGATTGACTTTAATGACTGCATCAGAGATATGGGTTGTATCGAGCCTACCAATTCTGGGAACTTCTTCACTTGGTCTTCTACGAGAGGGAATGAGCAAATTAGAAAAAGTAGAATTGACAGATGTCTGGTAAATGAGAGCTGGATTAACCAATTTCCGAGAAGTCAACTTCATGTTTTGAATCCGGGTATATCTGATCACTGCCCGATGAAATTGTTCTGGGAAAAGGAAGAAAGGTTTAAAAGGCCCTTTAAATTTTTCAATTTCTAGATGGATAATGATAAATTCAATGGTATTCTCGAAAGCGTATGGTCAACAGATGTCAGAGGTTCCAACATGTATAGGGTTTCTGAGAAGCTTAAGCTCCTGAAGAATCATCTCCAAAGCTTTGACAAGAAGAAGTTCAGCAATATCTCCAATAGAGTTCTGGCTGCTAGAGAAAAACTGGAAGAGGTTCAGAAAAAGTTATTAAGGGATGATAGTGATGAACAACTCAATGAAACAGAAAGATATGCGCTTGAAAACTTCAGGAAACTGAGTCTGCTTGAAGAGAATTTTGTTAGACAGAAATCAAGACAGAGCTGGCTTTTGTTGGGTGACAAAAACACAGTTTTCTTCTACAGAAAATGCAAGGCTAGAAACATGAGAAACAATGTGTACAGGCTGAAGAATGATGATGGTGAATATGTTCAGGGTCAAAAGGGTGTCCAAGATCTGGCTATTGATTTCTATAAACAACTTATGGGTACAAGAAAGCAGCATCAAAGTCACCTGAATACCTTGTATCAAATTATTGATAGGAAAATCTCTGCAGAAGATAGTCGCGAGTTGATAAGGGTGGTCACGAAGGTTGAGGTTAAAGAAGCTCTGTTTAGTATTGATGGGAATAAAAGCCCGGGTCCTGATGGGTTTAATGCACAGTTCTTCAAAGATAATGGTCGGTTGTGGGTAAAGATGTTACTGATGGGGTTCTGGAGTTTTTCAAAAATAGGAAGATGTTAAAGCAATGGAATACAGCGGTCCTAACCTTGATCCCCAAAATTGCGGTACCTGAGAAAGTACAAGATTTCAGACCAATTTCCTGTTGCAATGTGATTTATAAAATAATTTCAAAAATCATTTCTAAACGTTTTAAAAATGTAATAGGAAAAATAATAAATCTTAATCAATCTGCATTCATCCCCGGTAGGACAATCTCTCATAATATTCTTCTCATGCAGAGCCTATTAAAAGGCTACGAGAAAAAGAAAATATCCCCGAGAGTGGCTTTTAAAATAGATATCAAGAAAGCTTTCAACTCTGTTAGATGGGAAGCCATTCGAGACTTTTTGGTTGTTTCTGCTTTTCCTATGATTTTTATCGATTGGATTATGCAATGTGTTTCATCATCCTGCTTTGTTGTTAGCGTCAATGGAGTCCACAGAGGCTATTTCAAGGGTGAAAACGGGGTAAGGCAAGGGGACCCCCTCTCTTCTTACCTTTTCGTAGCTATCATGGCGATCTTTGAGAGCATCTTCGCGATGTTCCGAAAGAATCGTCCATACATCTTTCACCCATTCTGTGAGGTAGAGGAGGTAACACATTTATGCTTTGCTGATGATTTGTTCATTCTAGCGCACGCAGACGTTGATTCCATTAAAACTATTAGGGCTGCACTAACGTTCTTTTCTGAGTTAACAGATTTAGCAATTAATGAAAGCAAAAGTGTGGCATTTTATGGAGGCGTGAAGGACGAAACAAAACAGGACATCTTCAACATCATGGGCATCAAGGAAGGCAGCTTTCCCATAAGGTACTTAGGAATTCCGTTAACTGCGAAGCAGATCGAGATCTCACACTGCAAGCCGCTGATTGAAAAGGTAAAAAACACGATATCTGGCTGGGCAGCAAACAAACTTTCTTATGTAGGGAGGATTGAACTTATCAAAACCGTGGTTATGGGCATAGTTGGCTATTGGGCGCAGCAAATGGTCATTCCGAAGAAGGTAATGAAGGAACTCGACACGCTGATGAGAAACTTTATCTGGGAAAGACTCAGCACTCGTGATCGTATCAGTAAGTATATGAGCATCCCGGACGTGAGCTGTCTTCTATGCATAGGAAATGAAAAACCATAGATCACCTATTCGGGAGCTGCTGTATTGCTTCGGAGCTTTGGGACAGATTCTATAAAAGCCTGGAGCTGACCAGTTTCCCGAGCGAATGGAATGAAATCAAAGAAGCAGCACTACTCAAAGCCAAGGGAAATAGATTTGCAACAAGCGTGTTCAAGTGTGGCTTTGGAGCAGTGGTGTATAACATTTGGCAAGAACAGAATGCAAGGGTATATGATAGAACCCGCAGGAGTATTGACGAGTTATGGAAAGATATTGTATCGGATTGCAGCGCCCTCGCGGGAACGTGGAGAAGAATTCCAAGCACAGAGCAGAACTGGAATATCTGCAGGAACTAGAATTTACCGCTTTTTAAACTCACTAGAATTGAAAGCATTGTAAACAAATAATTCATTTACGTTTTTAGCTTTTTAGCTTTTATTCAGAATGTTACGACTTCAAAATCATTCTAGGCCTGTCTAGAATGATCTCTTAAACTCGTGGTTTTTTTCCCGTTTTTGGGAATTTTTAATGAAATGACGCTAAGTCGTTTTTCCCAAAAAAAAAACACAAACTTTAAACCCTAGCTCTGATATCACTTTTGGGTGTGAATGTGATTGAAATTTGGCTCAGTCACTCTTGTTTATCGATTCTGAAGTACTGCAACCTCACACAAAGGAGGCAACCATTTCGCTAGCATTCGAACACCCCTAGAAAGCATGACTTAACCCCTCTCACAAAGAGAGTAGTACCATTTTTCTTATTGGGTCAAGTCCATAAATGGGTTACTAGTTATTGGGCAACAATGTTGGGCCAACAAATATTCACTCTTCATTTTTTATTTTCAAGATCAATATTTCTTCATCTTTTCTTCAACTTGATCTCTAGTTTTTGTTGAACTTTATGTATTTTTTCTCTCTATTCATCTTTTATTTTCAAGATCAACATTTCTTTCATTTTTCTTCATTTCTTCATTTTTCTTTCAATCTACTCTCTAGTTTTATATATATATATATATATATATATATGCAATAACAACAAAATGTTATTTTTTCAACTTCAACAACATAACTGTGTAACTAAGTTATATTCTCATTTATGTTTTTAATATTTAGTGTATTTAGAAAATAATAAAAAATATCATATTTTAATCGAGTAATAAGATACCCGTCGGGGATTGGGTACCCAACAAATCGGGGATGGGATACAAATATAGATATCCATCGGATTCGGGGTTGGTGTTGGATAATAAAATAAAATTCAAGTTCAGGGATAAAGTACTACACTACCCGACGGGTAGGGTACCCATCGCCATCCCTAGGGTTTCCTAAATATGAACAAAACATAATGATTTCATTGTGCGTGCGTATCATTCTCGAAGTAGGGCTTCATAAATATGAACAAAAAATAACAATTTTGTTGTATGTACCATTTTCGCGAGCAAAAAACTTTGAAGTGAAGTTAGAAATCATGAGAGAAAGCGTCGGATTCGAATCGCTGTGAAAGAGAAAGCTGAAGAGATAGATTATGGAAACAAGTAAAAAATTTGTAATAATAATATAATAATTTATATCATAAATTACAAGTGAATCGCAGCCGAGTGAAATTTGCTTCACTTCTATTCACTCGATAGAAGTGAAGAAAACGCATTTCAGTGAAACTAGTTTCACTTCTATTTACAATGTAAAAAAAGTGAAGCAAGTGCATTTCAATAAAGTTTGCTTCACTTATATTAACGTTGCTAATAGAAGCGAAGGAAACGCACTTCAATAAAGTTAACTTCACTTCTAATCACTTTTATTTACAATGTAAATAAATGCAAAGCAAGCGCACTAGAGTTAAACTAGTTTCACGTTTATTTACATTGTAAACAAAAGTGAAGTAATCACACATTAGTGAAGTTTTCTTCACTTGTATTTATAATGTAAAAATAAGTGAAACAAACCCACATGAGTGAAGTTTGTTTTTAAACTATATTCAATTCCTTTTTATGTGTGAAGCAATCTTCACTCTTATGCGTTTCTCAGGTTGAACCCGGAAAAGAACGGGTGTTATTTCCAAGTTCCGAATATATATATTTTTTTAACCCGGACGGAATTTATTAATATAATATTCAATCTAAATTGTAATTGTTCTAGAACATAGAACATAGGAACATCGAATTCGGCAGGAGAATAACCAGATTGTTATCTATAACCCCTTTATTGAGAGAGTGCTTTACAATAGGAATTCGTTTACACAAAACAGTACAGAGAGACAAATCTTACTAATAAGGTTAGACAATGTTCTAATTATTTTTTATTTGTTTTAGATGGTTCCATTAAAATATTATAAAATATTAGTAGTTTAAACACACTCAAATAAAGTATGATATATAAAATATTATAATTGTGATAAAAGACAATCAACGATAAAAAAGACAGGTCACTGATACGCACCGAACGAGATAGGGACTCAAATTCAATAAAAGAAAAAAAAAACTGAAAAACATTAACTTTTCTTTTAAGATAAAGACAATTCCATATGAGGTTGGTTCAGAGATAATTAAGCTGTCCATGGATTAGCTTAATGTTCGCCTTGGTATAACATCATCTGGATTTGGCTCCATTTCAATAAACCAAAACAGGAAAAAATAAAGTTCGAATTTCAGTATTTGGATTTCAACATTATAGGGGAAACCATAAATTTGATTTTCAATTCTAAAACCATCATTAGAAAAACATGAACTTTTGTCAGAATCCAAGATTCTCTATTAATTTTGTTTCTTATTCGTGTGGAACTAAGTACAAAAGTGAATAAATGTATGTCCAACACAGTAAAATAACACATTTAATTAAGACAAATATATTTTATACAATCCCGTGTTAAATATGTTCTGAGCTAGTCTCGATTTAGATTCATTCAGATCCAAATCTTGTTGCAAAATGTGATCCAAGTACAATTTCCATCTTTTACAAAATCAAGCTCAAAATATACATTAAAAAAATTCGATCAGTTGCTCTCAATTCGCGTAGAAGGAAATTTCCATCTATTATGCCAATAAATCGAGACTCTCGACCAAACCTTAAACCCAAGATTATACACAGCTCGCGAACGCGTTTCCATTTCCCCAACCGTTAAAGGAAGCCAAATATACCTAGAATCCCTCAAATCTGACGGATTCCAACGATCTGCCATGAAGATATAAGAACCGGGATATCCATAAAATGGGAAAACATACGCACTCTGAGCGAAAAATGTGGTCTGTCGAAAAATCTTGTTACCTCCAACACAAGGGTTTCCAATCGTTTCCCACGGTCCCATAACAGACTCAGCTACGTGCGCTAAAGCCTCATTTGGAGCCCAACCGGAGCAACCAGACGTTATCATATAATAACTTCTCCCATACCTAAACAAAGCAGGAGCTTCCCTATGTAAACCGACAAGAATCCTTTTCATAAGACCCGTAACATCGAGATAGTCTTCGGTTAGGGGTCCCACGTGAAGTTCTCGATTGCCCTCCGAGGAGTAGATAAGATAGGCAACATTATCATCGTCTTTGAAGAGTGTCATGTCTCTACTATCGAAACCGTGAGGGCGTTTACTATATAGATAATCAAAGGGTCCGGTTGGGGAATCGCTCACTGCGATACCAACCGATGCTTTGGTGTAGTTGTTATCGTCGATATGCATCCACATTACGTATTTACCCGTTTTTACATTGTAAATTACCTTTGGCCTCTCAAGTACGTTGGATTTGTGAAGATCGTGGGTCTCGTTTTGTTCGGCTGCTAGCACAATACCCTCGTTTTTCCATGTCTGTAAATCACGTGAAGAATAGCAACTCACACCAATTACATCAACCTGGTGGAAAAAGGATTAACCAATTCATTCTTTTTACTATGGAATTGACCACATATAGACACACAAAATCTTAGCATTCATATTCAATTATATGATCTTCAAATCTAATAAGAGTGATACAAAACTAGTATACCAAATGCCACATTTAAAAATACCAACAATCTTTGTTTCTCTACTTTGATTCAGAGAAACCACCAATAAATAATTGAATGTTAATGGAATGTATCTCTGATTAAGTTTAGTTTCCAAACGTAGGTCCAGATTCAGTTACAAACATAAACAAAAAAGTGTTTTCAAATGGAGCTTATCAAATATAATGTGGAATTCAACTACCATAAATGTTAAGCATTCAAGTTTCTTAAGAAAATAATGAATAATGCTCCCCAATTTGCGATCATTACTTAGAAAAAATAAGAAGAAAACTCATTTTTGTCACATGAACTCTCACTGGCTGTTCAGCCTTGTTCATGTTCTTCAAATTAGAAACCCTTGCTATTGAACTTGCATTAGTTGGCAATGACAGTTGACTATCACGCCAATTTTGTAACTTGTCTGTGTTAACTTTTTTTAGTTAATGATTGAACACATTAACTTTACAAAAGGGAAAACAAAAGGAAAAGGAATGAGACATACAAATTCGCATGTTTACCGTGCCATGTGTATGATGACTTCATTCAAGCCCTAAACTACACCGATGAATGGTCTAATGGCAGGCTTGTTTGATGTGGCTCCACTATCCAATATCTAATCATCAATCAAATTTTTCATCTTTTAATTCATCAATAAATACCCTTTATTTTTTATAAACTTTTAAAAGTGTCAACAAGTTAGTGCCAGCTAATGCAAGTTCTTCAATGGAAAGAATTTGCAATTTGAAGAACACGAATAAGGATGAACAACCAATACAAGTTCACGAGCAACTTTAGAGAAATAAGAATTTTCACACTTACCCGTGCTGTACCTTTTTTTCCTATATGATAAGTTGAACCATCCTTGTTCTCGCCGTACCAATAATACAGTTTTGACAAGTCGTCATATAAAATACAACCTCCATGAGCTTGAATAGGATTTCCATCACTATCTAACCAAACTCTTCCTGGATAGTAGTAAAAGCTATTATTGTTCCCCCCATCAATATTCTTCTTCCTAGGATCCATAGATGTTTCAATACGAGGGAAAAACACATTCCTGAGTTGAGAAGACTCGTCAAGAAATTCATCGATAAATGTTGATGGCCCTTTATGTTTTCTTTTGGAAGCACGTGGAGATCGCTTTCTAGGAGGAGGCATTTGGATATTTTCCTCCTCCGCCTCTTCTAGCTCACGAGGAAGGAGATGGCGACCCGTGAATGTTTCAATCGCTCTATTCCCGACATGTTCTTTGTGAATATATGAGAGCAGATGAAGTATAAGGAGGCAGCCAACCAAGGTCCACACTAGAAGAGGAAATGAACACCTGGTTCCTACATTTGCAAAATGAATTAGTTTTAATTTAATGGTGTTTGATTGTGATCCCATCCTCATTTTCATCAATGCAAACTTCGTCCCTAAGCATATTTCAACCAGCAAATCAATAATCTTTCAGACTAAGTTTAGTTTCCAAACATAATCTCATCCAAATACGTTCGTTTTAGGATCCAGGTGTTTCCAAAGGACGCATATACAACAAAGATATTGCAATTTGCAACCAACATGCATTCAAAATCATCCCATTTGGAAACATTTTTTAAATATGATCCAAATACATAAACATAAACAAATGTATTAATCTGTATGTCAGACTATGTTTAATTTTCAAACATTTTTGCATTTTTATTCAGAATCAGAAGTAAAATTGTTTCCAAATTCAAGGATCTAGATGATTGAGTAAGAATGTTTGACCAAACAATCATCAAAACATTCAATACTAATAAATCATCCCTTTCATTACTTTCACTAGATTAGTTTCATTAATGTTTTCATCGATCCTATTTCGTCTTCATGCTCCTCATTGACAACGATAGCAGGAAATAACCTACGGTTCCTAAAGTACATAACAATGGGCGATTACAGTAAACAAGCAACTAGAAACGACAATTGTTTCAGCCAAAAGAGTTCAAATAAGTCAAAACCCGCGGTTGAACAACATAAGAAAATGAATTAGAAGTGAGTTGAGAAACAAGAGAGACCTACCGGAACGCAGTCGGAGCAGAAGGGAAGCAGAGGACCTAATTCTGTTCATAATCAGCTGTTAGTTAACAACCCACGAGCTGTAAGTGGATATAAACAATCATCCGGCATGAATTGTTTCAGATTGTCGAACACTTGGGCTTCGAAAAGCAGCTCGGAGCTTTTCAGTTGACGCGGGAGAAAGGGGAAGGACAGCTATGACCTAAGAGAGAACTCGGTCAGAACAGTTTTCCCTTTGGATCCAAAGAGATGAAGATGACATACAGCCTAATTAAGGACTTGTTTGATCCAAATAATTCAACATCTCATTCACCATATCAATTTTTTCATTATAATCTCAAATAAAATAACTCTTTTTTTTATTATTGTATAATTTTGACAAAAATAGTTCTAGTTCATGTTTTTTTTTTATAAGCATGATTATTTTTAAAAGAATCTATTTATTAAAAAAATAATATATCAAACAAGGCTTAATAATATATCAAATAATGCTTTAAAAGTCTTCCATTCTCAAATATTCTCTGACAAGAGAGTTATTATTTGGGTCCTGAATAAGTCTAATATTTCATTAAAAGTCATTTACAAGCATTCTTAAAAATAGAATTTTAATCATATTTATTTTATTTGAAAACACTTCTTCATTTTTTTTATAAGAAATCTTCATTTTAAAATGAAAACAAGGATTTGGGTTATATATATATATATATAATTGTGGGAAAAATGCCAATTTTACACACAAAGTTGTAAGAATGTGTCAAATTTACTTATTAAGTATCAAAATTCCATTTATATGTATGAACTTGTCAAATATATTTAAAATAACAGAAATGTTAAACGGTGTTAAAATTTTTGCCACATGTAATATCCATATATTTTTTATTTTTTTTAAATTGACATTACTTTAATTATTTTTTATTCAAACAAAACATTAAAAAAATTTTCTTATTTATTTTCTCTTTCTTTACCCTCACAACTTACCATTTTCTTTAAATATTTCTCTCTTCATTTCTCCATCTATGGGTAATTTTATTATTAATAATAATATTTAATTGATTAATTATAAAAATTGTTTTAAAAAGTAACGAGTTATTAAGACTTCGCCACAGCACTAGCAATTTAGGATTCGGCCAACAAAGACTTCACCACAACATTGACAATTTAGGATTCGATCAATGAATGTTTCAACCAATGATGATGATAGTGTAAGGTTTAAGGGTTTCAACGTCTATGATTTAGGAATCGGCCAACAAAAACTTCCACCAACGATGATGACTATTTAAAGTTCAGTTAGGGAGCACTTGGAGGTAGAAGAATGTAAAAATCCAAAAGAACTTGAGTTAATCAAAAAGAGAAAAGTTAGAAAAAAATGAAGAGTTGTGGAGGGATGAGAGAGAAAGTAAAAATAAGTTTTGTTTAAATTAAAAACTAATGGAAAAATAATTAAAGTAATGTCAATTTAAAAAAATAAAAAATATGTGGATATTACATGTGACAAAAATTTTAACACCGTTTAACATTTCTGTTATTTTAAATATATTTGACACTTTTTGACAAGTTCATACATATAAATAAAATTTTGATACTTAATAAGTAAATTTGACACCTTCCTACAACTTGGTGTGTAAAATTGACATTCTTCTCATATAATTGTTCATATTGTCGTTAAGTTATATTTTTTTTTAAAGTATATTAATTTATTATAAAGTATAAACTAATAATATTAAATACATAAAACTAAGATGTGGATTCTATCAAAATTATTTAAAAATATTTGTAACACTAAAATTGGACTCTTTTCGAAAAACTGTTTTCCAACTCGATAGTCGTGCCCTATAATTTATTTTACTTTCGAATTTTGAGTGAGATGATGAACTAAAATAGTAGAGATGATTAGAGTACATTGGAAATGGTTGATTTAAACTAGATTTGACTTTTTAGAATCGTTAACTAAATAATTGTTACAAAATTAGGAACAAAAATTATTTTGTATGTTCAAACGCATTTTAGAGAATATGTTTTTAGTTCAATACTTAGTTACATGTGAGAAAGAGTTTTGGCTCTATATCTAAAGAAGCCTTATGGCTATGGGGGGTTTAAGCTCAGTCCTGTCTACAATTATTTTTTTATTATTTTTTTTATATCGAGAGGGGAAATAACCCCGATAATAGGGTTATTTCTAAATTTAACATAGACCACACAATATTTGCAAATGTAACATTTTGGCAGGGGCAAAAGACATTTTTACCCCTGAAATAAAAACATAACATTTCCCAACTTCACTTTCCGTTTTCCCTCCCTCTCCTCTTTTCATTTTTCCGAAACTCCCTTTCTCCCCCTTGGTATTCTCTCTTCTTATCCTCTCCCTCGACGACGATCCAAGCGAACCAACGAACGAATGAAGCCGATTGATCATTTCAGGTTTAGGGTGAGTTTTTTCCCCAAGGCAACGCCGTATCATTTTAGGTGAGTTTTTCTCATTTTTCTGTTATTTTCCTTACATGAATGCTGAAATGGAAAAATGGTTTAGGGTTTTAGCGTTTAGAGTTTAGGTTTAGGGTTTTATGAGGTGGCTGAATGGTTTTGGTTTAAAATGCATTTGTTGTAGGCGAATGTGTATCTGTCGCAAGCGAATATGCATCTGTCGTAGGCGAATAATGCATATTCGCTTGCAACAAATGCATATTCGCTTGCGACAAATTCATATTCGCCTACGACAGATGCATATTCGTTTGCGACAAATGCATATTCGCCTGCGACAGATGCATATTCGTCTACAATAGATGCATATTCGTCTGCGACAGATGCATTTTCGCCTACGACAGGTACATTTTGTCTGCGACAGATGTCTTATTTGCTTCTTTAAAAAAGTGGTATTTGCTTTCAGTAGTCTGACATAATGTTTCTTTGCAGATGGCACCAACCAAAAGCAAAACCAAAACCAAATTCGTTATTGAGAACTTTCCTAGTCGTATTTCATGGAAATCCACTTGTACTTGCTTGTTAAAGACGAAGAACAAGTTTAATAACCTTGGTCTTATGGATAGAGCTTTACAGACTCAATTCCAACATATATTGAAAGCCTCGACTGTAATTTTCTCAAGAACAATAATCCATCAAATTCTAATGAGGAAAAGCGGCTCCAATTCGAAGGGAATAAGTTTCCTAGTCAATGGTCAAGAGCTCTATTGGGGTATGAAGGAATATGCCTTGGTGACAAGCCTAAACTTTAGAAGATTTCCTGTGGTCGAAACTGACACGTTGAAGAATGTCCACCCTTAGTCCGTAAATATTTTGGGGGCAAAACGATTATTAGTGGAGGACATGAAGATTTTCCTTCAATTTCTATGGGAAAAGGTGTCCTTCAGTTCAACCTTGAAGGGTATTGACAAAGATATGAAACATATTCAGGAGCTATATCTGGCCAAAAAGGAAACCTGTAAGGGGAACTATGATGTCTTTTATACTATTAGTGGTTCGCAATAGCCTTCCAAGTTTGGACCTATTTGGTTATCAAGACATTTGTCCCCAAATTTGCGGATATGACTGAGGAACAACCTATATGCCCAAGGATATTGCTCTATACAACCTCCAAGAGAAACACCAACATTGTCCAAGAGGTATCCACTGCCCTCCTAAAGTGTAATGTGTTTAACAAGATTGATGAGTCTAAGGAGGAGAAGAGGAACTACTGTGGACAAGACTTTGAAGATATGGAAGGCTACATTTATGATAAATTATTTGAAGTGGATGGTAGGAAGAGAAATAATGAAGATAGTAGTACTCCCAAAAGGCGCCCAAGAGGAGAATACCACTTAAAATCACACTAACCAAGAGGACCGAGAGGTCATTTATTGATGAATGTAGCCAAGACATCTCTCGGTCTACTACTTATGAATCTAGTCATGTCCCTTCTGCGACGACTTTTCAAACTAACCAAGAAAATTCTCCATCTAACCAAGACAATCGAGTGACTCAAGCCCAGCATGATGCCAAGTTTGATGAGCTGACAAAAGATCTAAAGGAGCTGACAAGGGATGTAAATGAGCTTAAAACTGAAATGAAGCTCATCAAAGAGGATCAACGTGTTATGTTCAACCACATAATCAAAATATTAGGGGAAATAAAACAATAGAAGAATGAGATGAAGATGCTTGATGATGGGTTAGAGAAGAACAAAGATGTTGTTGATAATGGGTTGAATAAGATGGAGTTGAAGAGGCTTGATGATGGGTTGGAGAAGAACAAAGATGTTGTTAATAATGGGTTGAATGAGATGGAGAAGAAAGAAGATGTTGCTGATAATGGTTTGAATGAGATGGAGAAGAAAGAAGATGTTGTTGATGGATTGGAGATAAAAGAAGATGTTGCTGATAATGGGTTGAATGAGATGGAGAAGAAAGAAGATGTTGTTGATCGGTTGAATGATGATGGATTGGAGAAGAAAGAAGATGTTTCTAATGGGTTGAATGATGATGGATTAGAGAAGAAAGAAGATGATTTTGATGTTGATGTGTTGAATGGTGATGGATTTGAGAAGAAAGAAGATGATGTTGATGTTTTGAATGATGATGGATTAGAGAAGAAAGAAGATGATGTTGATGATGATGTGTTGAATGACTTAGAGAAGAACAAATATGATGATATTGATAAGTTGAATGACTTAGAGAAGAACAAAGATGTTGATGTTGATAAGTTGAATGACTTAGAGAAGAACAAAGATGATGATGCTGATGAGTTGAGGAGGACGAAGTTTTTAGAAAAGAAATAGTTTGAGGTATTTAGAGGAACAGGAGTTAAAAAGAAGTAGGTTGAGTTGAAGATGGACGAAAAGGAAGATTTGGCCACGAAGAAGAAGGAGTTCGCCACGAAAAAGAAGGAGTTGGACACGAAGAGGAAGGTGAAGTTAGCCAACAAGAGGAAGGAGGAATTGGCCAAGAAGAGGAAGGTGTAGTTGGAGGAGAAGAAGGATGGTGATCAGGAGTTGGAGAAGAAGATGGATGATGATGTGTTAGAAATGACTCCAACAAAGTTTTTGGGAAAGAAGTTTCGGAGAAAGAAGAAGTCCACAAAATTGGGGAACTACACAAACCCTAATAGAAAAAGGTTTAAACTCAATGATCCGGTAACGATCAATCCTCTTTTAGATTATGACATTGAATTGATGGATGAGTTAAAAAATTGGCTGAAGTTGGAGGAGGTGTAGGAAGAAGACATGAAGGATCTGTGTTCTTGCATAGCTGGTCAAGATTTGTTTGGTAGATTGCTGAAGCCTCAGAATTTGCTACATGATAATGTAAGTTTTGTTTGACAAATTCAGTAATATAGTATTGTCGCTCGCAACAGATGCATCTGTCGAAGGCGAATATGCATCATATTCGCTTATGACAGATGCATATTCGCCTTTGACAGATGCATATTCCCCTGCGATAGATACATTTGTCGCAGTCGGAAAATGCAATTATGTTCTATTCTGTCGCAGTATAATGTGCTTAATTCATTTTCTCATTTTTTTGCAGGAGATAAATGCAGCATGTTTCCTTCTTAGAAAAAGGGTTGCCCACTTCCCCAAGACTTATCATCCGATGAATTTCACAATATGTGACTGTTATATCGTTACAAAGTTTACGTCTCATTATGCACAGTTCGCCAATGATCCAAAAAATTACAATTTCAACATTACTTTCATGGAATATTTCGTGGGTGATTTTGAAAGATTCCTAACTTGTTAGAGTAATATAGATATTGTATATATCCCTATGAACCTGAAGCTGAAGCACTGGGTCCTGTGCCAGGTGCATCTGCAAGATTGGTGCATCAATATTTATGACTGCGAACAGAGATTTTTCAAAACGGATCATTATGACAAGTTCATGAAACCACTATGTGAAATGATTCAATATTTGTTTGACCAGGGAACGACCAATGTTGACAAGCGCAGGTATCCTAAGTTCAATTTGGAAAGTATGCGATATATTGTAATACCACACCCAATAGTCCCCAAGTGCACCAAGAGTGGGGACTATGGTGTTTTTACAATGATGTATATTGAGTACCTTATTGCCAAATTGGATATATCAGTTGTCATCAAAGAAAACATGAATTTTTAGAAACAAAAATGGGCAATAATATTATTCTACCATATAATAGACCCATAGGAAATGGACAGTCATATTTGCTTTCTTAAATTTGAATGCAAATTGTTGTATATTTTGCTAATGCTAAAATGACAATTTTTGATTGAGTATATATATAATGTAGTCTATTTTTTCTGACATGTTTGCTTTTTTGATACAAATTAATATTTGCTGATACAAAATTAATTTTTTGATTGAGTATATATCATGTATATCTTGATAAAAATTAATATTTGCTGATACAAAATTAATAACATCTCAATCAAATCAAATGCAATTGTCCTAAGAGATATAGTTCATCTGTCGTCTACGACAAATGCAATTGTCGCTTAAGACATATACTTCATCTATCGTCTGTGAAAATGCAATTTTCGCCTCTAAGACAGATGCATATGTCGCAGGCAATAATTTCATTTTTGCAGACGACAGATGCAATGTGCCTACTATATCTCATTGTTAATATAATTGTTGGCTGGCTGTGTAAATGCAACACTAGTAAATGACAGCACACTTGAAATGACAACACTTCAGATCTATTTCGGCCTCACACAAACACATGTCCTCTAAAAATAAACACAGGTCCTGATCAAAAAATATAGTGAAATACAGCAGTTTAATCAAAAACTAGCATTTACTAGCAGTTCTATCATGCCAAAGATTGTGCACTAGATTGTGAAGGTTGTGTACTAGTTTGTGTTGGTCTTGTAGTAGATGGTGCAGACATGACTGCTAAGCATGTTGCTCTGTTATAGCCTAGATCTACACATAAGTCGCACCGTCTCCGTTCCTTACGAGGCTCACCTTGTGATGACCTACGTTTTGTTGTTGGTCGTCCTTTCTTAATCTTCATAGGAGGTTTTAGGCAGACTCGTTCCTTGATATTTTTGGGAATGTCCCAAGCATCATTATGATTAAAAACTAGAAAACATGTCTTCGCATATGTCATGCACCACAATTCAATTGAGTAAAACCTGAAATTCAACATAAATTGAATTTGCAATTGGTTAAATTCTCTAACCTTGCGAGAACTCATAGGGAAGCGATTTCCGGAAACGGGCAGCAGTCATTGCATGCGTACAAGGAAGACCGGATACATCAAATACCCTACAAGTACAAGTTCGACCTTTGAAGTCAACTTAAAAATCAAATTCACAATCATGCACATGGAACTTGAATTGGTTAAGTGGATAAACATTGTAGAATCTAGCATTCTCTCCTTGCTCACGTAAGAACTTTTTATAATATGGAGATAAATGTTCTTTGTGGTTGGTAACTTTTTCTCTTCTATGATGAAACAAATCTTGTATTGTGAATCTTAAATAGTCAACTAATGTTGTTATTGAATATTTCTTAGCTTCCCTTCTATGACTATTAAAACTCTCCGCGTAATTGCTTGTCATTTGATTGTATCGCGAACTGGGGGAAAAGGCACGACTCCATCTCTACACTCCAATTTGTTCCAAATATTCAGCAATTCGAGGGTCTTTAGTTTTAATCCTGTCAAAATGCAGATGAAACATGGACTCGGTGTATGCGCGAGAAGCCAAATCAAACTCAATGTGGCAGTTATCAGTTTTAAATTCGGCCATAATATTCATTTTGATGTGGTATGTACATGCACCGTGATGTGCTTCTGGAAAAACCGTAGACAATGTGTTGGCAATACTTGGGTGTCTAACGAATACGAAGACGAGATCTGGGACTAATCCAATTGCCAACCTTAGTTGTTGCATGAAATATATCTGGGAGTTATTATTCTCTGAATCAACGACGCCAAAAACAACGAGATATAGTTGTTCATTCGCATCCAATGCTATCACAACCAGTAGTTGACCTCCAATCTTGTGCTTAAGGAAGCTGACATTAACCCATATCTTGCATGCATGTCTTCCATTATTTTCTTAGGCATGTGGTCATGGTGATGGTCCATGTATTTACGTTTGATGTACTCCCCAATTACTCATGATGGTGCTTGCCTCGTCAAAATTGAGCATGTGTGTTCTTTTACAAATTTTTTGATCTCAAACATCTCCGAGAGTTTTCCTTTCTTAGCACGCAATTTTCACTTATAGTTCTCAGCCATACATTTTACAATCCAAAGATCTTTTGTTGACTTCTCCACTTTGAGGATAAAATGATTAGACATCGCATGTCTATGCAACCTCAATTGTATTTCTTTTTTGTTATAAAAAAATTGTACCCACTTCCAATCCGTTTTCAATGGTTAATTGAGTAGGTGTTTCAATCTCGAGTGGTTCATATGAGAAGTTCTTGGTTCCCTCAGTATGGCTGAATGTTTTCTTAGTATGGGAAGTTCTTAGTTCCTGGGGTCAATGTCCTACTCTTGTACTAGCACACTGTCTCGAACACAAACATTGGGCTTGTACTTCTTCTGCATGGTTTTGACTTGGAAAGACATCTTATTGCTTAGATACATCTTGATGGCTTGGGAAGACATCTTTCTGCTCAAAAACATCTTGCTGCTCAAAAACATTTCGTTGCTCAAAAACATCTCACTTCTTAAAAACATCTCGCTACTCAGATACATCTTACTGCCGTGGGAAGACATCTTGCTGCTCACATACATCTCTCTGCCTTAGGAAGACATCTTGCTTTTCAAAAACATATCTCTTCTCAAATATGTCATTTTCTGGTCTTTTGCTTTCTTGAGTTGAAGGTATTGACTTCTCTACTAAAGAGACACACAGTGGAGTGCGATGATGGGGCAGTGAAGTCTAAAGTTCTTATAAATATGTTAGGATTGGTGCTAACAATAGAGACTAGATTCTGACTATTGATAAAAGCTTATGAAAAACGATTCGATAATAATCCTGTGAGGGATTAATATTTGTTTCTATTATTCGCAAATCCTTCGAACTCTTGAAACGAATTCAAGTGAAGAAGTGTTTGTCGGATTTTAAGCTTTGAACCGATGGAAGATGAATAGAAGAAAGTAAAGAACACAAGGAGTTTTATGGAGATAAAACTCCTACGTCACCCCTTCTTCCACAACCGGAAGGATATCCACTAAATACTTTGAATCAAATACAACTTACTGAACTAGCTAACTCTCTGTTGAATAGAACAACCTATGTTCAACTTACAATATTTTCAACAATATACTCACAGCTAGACAGTAATTCATTCTTTCTCTCTTGAACTCGAGTGATGATAGAAATCAGTAAGAGCAAGAGTAAACTTGTGAATTTAGTAAACTGGCAAGGTGATTGGTCCGTTGTCCTTGAGCATCTATTTGTTGTAGAAGGACACCAACGATCGAATATTCTTTGTGGACATGTGGCAATTGTCCGTTGGAAGGCCTCCCATAGTACCAGAAATCAGTAGACTTTGAGAAAATAGATTGTGGTCGTACTGAACTGGTAGTGCGCCCAATATCCTTCTAAAATTGTCTTGTACCAGACAAACATTGGAAGGACATTTTCGTACGTGGAGTTCGTTCATTTGATATAATTAGTTGGCTTGTCAGACTACACAGAAGTGAGTGAAGAAGGAGTAGCAGATAGCTAGTTGATTGTGGTTAGATGTATGCTTTCCTTAGACGGCTGTTGAAGCAAGGCATTAGACGTGCTCCATTAAACCAAGTCTAAGAGAGTTAGACGTCCTCATCTAACTATGCGTCCCATTAGACCAAGTTTAATGGAGTTAGAAGTCCTCATCTAACTACGCATCCCATTACACCAAGTCTAATAGAGTTAGACTACCATGTCTAACTTCGCATCCTATTAGACCAAGTCTAATTGAGTTAGACGTCCTCGTCTAACTACGCATTCCATTAGAACAAGTCTAATGGAGTTAGACGTCCTCGTCTAACTACGCATCCCATTAGATCAAGTCTAATAGACTTAGACTACCACGTTTAACTTCATCTCCCTTTAGACTTGTATAAAGGAGTTATACTACCACGTCTAACTTCGTCTAATTAGCCTTCTTAGACCACGTCTAAATTAGCATAGTCTTATGCACCTGCACAAAAACAAATAGACAACTTAGCTTTATTATGTTTAAGCATCTAGCTTTATTCACAACTAAACTTCATCAAAATTCAGTTCTAAACATCATTAAAATTTTGTTGTTTAATGTTTCATAGCTTTTGTTTATTTCTAACTTAATTACTTCTCACTTAATTAACTCTTTTTCTTTACTTTGCTTTTACTTTTTCCCAACAAATTCCCCCTTTTTGATGATGTTAAAACTATGCAACCTTAATAAAGCAAAATAAACACCTATCAAAATAAAATTGAAATCAAAGTAGTTCACCAAAGTATTCAAGCATAAGTTTAAAGTACGAGAAATAGAGAGAAAGATTTAGGGTTCTTCCCTTTATAACATTGGATCTGCGTCTCCTTCAAGCATTGATTCTGCATTTTGGATGTTATGGAAACGAGTGATCGCTCGGCCTCCACTACCACCACCTTTGTCGCCTCCACGATCTGAACCTCTTTTTGCTGGTCTACAACCGTCTTCGCCACCTCCAACAGCTTTTCTCTTTGATTTCGATCGAGTTCCTCTAGAAGATGTTGACCCCCTTCTTGTGCTTCCTTCCCCCCTTTTTAAAATTATCAGGTACGGCAGCAACAAGAGCTCTTTCCTTCTCAGCAGCAACTTCAGCTTCTTCTCTAGCTTGAAATTGCCTTGCAACTGTGTCAGCCAGCTCCAGTCGCTCAGGCTCTTCTATATTCAATGTGTTTGACATATCCATCATTTCTGCCCAAATAAGTTCCATTGCTGATATAATATCTTGGTGAAGCTCCATGGTGAAAGTCTTGGTTTCCGCATGATGCTCCGATTATCGATTAAATAAATTCTTTTCAAACTTCTTGTGTTAAGTATTTAAGATGTTTACTTCATATGTATTTCGCTTCAAGATTTTCTACGTTTCTCTTTGGGTAGAAAAATGGAAGACAAGTCTTCTTTAATTGAAGTAGACCCCTTCTCAAGATGAGCCAATCTAGACGATATGTCCAGCATATTCTGCTGTATAGAGTTCATCGCATCCAAGATTGAATTACAAAAATTTGTTCTTCTAAGAGAAGCTTCTTCAAAAGATCGAGCAGCCGAAGATACGGCTTGGGAGAAAGCTGGAGTAGTGCAAATGGGACTTGCATGCACATTTACTTGTACAGAATGCTCTAGTTCTTTATCTTTGGGGGGGAAGAGGGAGCCTTTGATGTATCCTTAGACTGATCATGTTCATTTAAAATGTCAGAACATACCTAATGAATACGCTCTAAAATATCTTTAGAGTGAAGAGGTAAATCAGCAACATTGTCAATAATTTATGACGGTGTCTTGATGGGGGATGATCGTTGAGAAGGAGGAGAACGAATAGGATCTTCTTCCGATTGTTCTTATTCTGAAGATGAGGATGACTCATCTTCATCAGATTGTTTCCCTTCAGTAGAGGGAATCTTCTCAGAATCTACACCCTTCAAGAGTTCCCCCTTAGCCTCTGACCTTAGTGATTGATCAACTATCTTTGGTGAGTCTTCCTCAACCAATGGAGATTGTTTTGCTTCAGAAATGGGAAGAGCTACTTTAGATGTCTCCTTCTGTGGAATAGGCGTTTGAATAGCTTCAACAACAAATGCCTCTTCTTCTAAGTTGATTTCAGATTGAGCCAAGACCAGAGTCTGTTCAACGATATGATGGGCCATTAATCGCTTTTTTTCAAATGATACATTGGTCAGCTCAATGAGATGTGCAGCAGCCTGCTCTTCTTCTTCGGAAATAGTCAGATCATCCTCAAATATTTGCATCGGCTCGTCTTGACTAGAAGACATATCATCAAACAAATTCAACCCGTAAGATTTGGTGCAGTGAACGTGTTGAAGGACTATAGAGCAGTAGTTATTCATAATCAAATTGAGTCGCTTCAATGCATTCTGCTCTGCAAGAGCATCCCTGTCGAGCGGGTTGAAATTGGTCTTTCTTACCTTAAGCATGGGAAAGAGAGCACGACCCATGATATTCGTCATCATGAGATCCTTTCTTTTGAGGGCTTCAGAGATCTCATCTGTCTTTGCCCATTTCAGGACTCTCTTCTCCATCTTGATCAGTTTCTTCTATTCCTTTTCAATTTCGCCTTCTGAGATAATTTCATCAATTTGGGTGATCAACCTGTAATTGAGCCAGGTGTCGAATATTTCAATCTTCTCAACAACTTTCACTTCGACTTGCTCCATTATAAGATGAACAATGCAGTTGACCTCCGAAACTTTTTCTGGAATTTCTTTAGCAATGCATTTTCCCTTTCTAGGAACTACAGTTGGTTTGGGAGTGGGCAAAGGTTCTCTGATGGTTATGTCAGGAGCGCCTCTAAATGCTCTTATAATTTCATAAGGGGACATAACCTTCGGAATGGCCTCTTTTAGAAGTGCAGACACACTACTCTCATTCCCTTAACAACGGGTTGAACTTCAACAATTTCATTAACAGGCGGCTCAACATTCGGCTGAATGGGAGCTTGTTTAGAGGATATAATAGTAGCAGTATGAGTTGGAGCAATTACTTGCTCTATTTCATTAACAATTTTGCCTTTATCAGTAGCCTCATCTACTACTGACTCTTTAGGAAGGACATGTGATAAATCCCTGTCAAAGCATTCAATATTTGGACCTACTGGCTCAACAGTCGGTCCTTTAGCTTGTTCCAACACAAGAACATCAATACTAGGCACTACGGCCAAAGGAGAAGAAGAAATTACCTTGTTAGACTTATTGGATGCCTTAGACGCCTTAGACGCCTTCGTCTGATCAACAGAAAGACCATAGGATCTAGCATGCTTCTTCATTGGGCTGGGGAAGGAAAAAGAGATGAGATTGGAATAGCGGCAAGGGGAGGAATTCCTTGTCTTTCCCTGGAGTCAACTGCTCCATAATCCTTCTTCAACGTACTCTTTTAGCTATTAGTGTTAGCCGCAGACTCCATGACTGAAGATTTGGCTCTTTTAGCCCCCGTAGAATGGATGGATGTAGCTTGGCGTTTAGACCGAGTGACCGACTAACTACTCGTCTGTTGGCTAGATGAGCCATAATTCATTTCCTTCGAGAGCTTCAATCTTGTAAGGGTGCTCTTCACGGAGAAGTTTGTGAAAATGCGATTGGGGTTAATAACCTCACACCGCCCATAGGAACACCCAGATGGTGCATAAACCAGCCGAGTTGGACTGAGAAGCCCACACTCTACATGTTCCTTGAATACACCAACTGGCGGAGATTTGAAAATATTGTGGATGTTTAGTTGATCGACATACCTTTAGATATATCAGTCATGTAGTCAAAACGGTTTTGGCTATACAGGTCAAACGAACATGCCCTGCCCTGAAGATCCTTCACCACAATGTCATTTAGAAGAATAAAATGCGGCTTTAGGGTCTTCTTCTTCCCATTTAATTTGATAAAACTGCCATCGTTTGAGAAGACGATTTGCATTCTGAAATAGTTTCGGCTGGAAGCGTTGTGTCAAAGGTGTGACCCTTCGATGGTAGTTCAAAGAACTCAGCATACACTAATTCACCGAAGGATATAGAATTTCTGTTTACCGTCGCCGTTATTGAATCTCCGACCACATTCGTCGTCTTGAAGAACTCACGAACCTCCTTTTCGTAAAAGACATACAAACCACCGAGATATTTCCTAAGGCCAGAGTACTCAAGAGAACGGAACATATCCACGACATCTTGTTGATCAAAAGAGTAGACAGAATCAAAATCCACCTGTAGGGTGTTGTGAGCAAGAGAGATAACTTTCTTGTCATCCATCTTTGAGAATAAGAGATGAAGATAAACAAGATTTCTTAGAGAGAAGGCAGAGAGAAATCTAGGGTTCTGAGAAAATTGTAAGCGTAAGAATCCAGAACACATGAAAAATGTCTTTAAATAGAATCTGAAAAGTCACAAGTTTAACCGTCACTTTTTGAGAAAGAAACATTTCAATTAATGTTAGACGCCTTTTCCCAAAAGTAGTCATCATTAACTGCGTTTTTACCAAAAAATATCTTAATATTTAAGGGTATATTAGTTATTTTCTTTAACATTGAAAGACATGTGTCTTCAAGTTATTCGAGTTTAGAAAATAACTGCTTTAATGTTTGGGCGGGAAAGATTGGATGACAGCGCATATTGATAGTTGTCCTCAATTAATCTGAAGATAAAGCGTTTAACTTCACACGTAGTTAGACGTCTAACTTGCTTCTACATTCAGGCATTTATGTTGGATAGATGTCTATTAGACGCATGAGTCTATTAGACACAATCATCTAATTATGTTTGTCTTACAGACGTCTATTAGACGTGGACGTCTAATTACGCTTAAACATCACGTGTTAGACATGTGTCTGGTTAGACGTGAGTGTCTAACTACGCTTGTCTTACAGACGTCTTAAACGTCTATTAGACTCAGACGTCAAACCTGCGTAAGTTATAAACCAAGACAATTATCCCAACTCAGGAGTATAGACTGCATAAGAAAATATAAGTCTAAGTACTTGCTTTTATTTTAGACGTCCTCGTCTAATAGATCGATTAAAGCTTTCGTCTACATGCATCTGTTTGAACATTTAAATATTAAATTTCCCCCTCAATTTATGCATATTTAAAATAAATAAATAATTAAATGATTTGAGGTCCTCAAGACCAAAAATATTTTTAAGGAAGAAAAACTTAGTCCATATGAGTGGCGAATGTGCCACTTATTTATCTTCTAGAGCATGTTCGTAAAAGAGTGTGCTCCAAGTTTCCTCCATGCAGCTTCCCTATATCACCTACACAAAAATGTATTTACAGCTTTTGGTACCCACATTCACTTGGATCCTCGGTCAATTAGTCCCTTAGGAATCCATATTTGAGTTATTCTTATGGACTTCTCATTTTGTGTTGTGATTAGTGCGTATGATTTAGGCTTAGCAGACGACTTCCTGCTAGAAGTTGATCCCTTAACTTTAGAGGATGGTTTTTGTTTAAAACTCTTTGACTTCTTGTCAGGTTTTGATATGTCAGACTTGCTGGTTGCTTCCTTTCTAGGTTTCAACCAGCTTATAGTTGGCGAAACATAAATAATCTCATCATTTAAGGTTAGATCCTCACATCTTGGATCAGTTCCATTATTATTTAAACCCCCTTTGACAAAGATTATTGGGTTAAGTTTGTCTGTTACTGAGTTTAACTTCTCACTGGACTTATCTGGGATAGTTTTGTCATATCCTAAACCATATTTGCATCTGGCAGGCCTTAACAGACTAATTTGATATTTGACAGCTTCTCCAGACCTTATCCAAGAACTGACAATATAAGTTAAACGTTGGTTTTCAGAAGAAAGAGTTTGAATATTTTCCTTGAGCATCTCATTCTCAGATGAGAGTTCATCCATATTGTTTTTAAAAACTTTTGGTTCGGAAGTTTGAGAAAAAAATAGATTCATCATTTTTAAATTTCGACCTTATTTCATTTTGAGATTCAGATAACTTTCTGTACTCAATGACCATGTCATTGAGTGCAGTAACTAAGTCATTTCGTGAAAACTCTTATGAAGAGAAATCAAATACCTCAAAGTCTTCCTCTTCTCTTTCCATGAAGCAAGCAACCTCTTCATCATCACCATCACTGGATGATGAGTCATCTGAGTTGCTTTGGATCCACTTAGCCTTGTTGTCAGACGCCATGAGAGCTTTCAGCTCATTCACATTGTTTTTCTTCTTTTCATCACGTTTTGGCTTCCTGCACTTCGATTTGTAATGGTCTAGTATACCACAGTTAAAACATTTCACGTTAGCCTTAGATTTAGTCTTATCATCATTGTTATTGTTTGAAGAGTTTGACTTAAAATTGCTCTTCTTCATGAATTTGCCGAATTTCTTCACAAAGAGAGCCATCGTGTCGCTGTTGAGCTGATGGGCAACCGTTTTTACTTCAGTGGCAATTGGTGGCTCCTCAGAAGTCACCAAAGCCTTGGTTATAATGGTGGATGTAAGGTGCTCCTCTTCAATCCTAGAGTTAAACTCGAACTCATAAGCCTTCAAATCGGCAAGCAAGTCGAAGAGCTCCATCTTATTGAGGTCTTTGGACTCCCTCATCACCATAGTCTTGATGTCCCACTCCCTGGGTAATTCTCGCATGACCTTTATAGTAATATCTCTATTATTGTAAGTCTTCCCTAAACTATAGAGAGTGGTGACGATTTTGCTGAATCTTGCATCAAACTCAGACATCGTCTCTCCTGGACGCATCTTAAAGTTGTCGAACTGCTTGGTGGAAACGGTAATCTTGTTTTCTTTGGTTTGCTCATTGCCTTCACAGAGTTGAGTGAGTCTTTCCCAAACTTCTTTGGTAGACTCGCAAGATATGATGTAGTTAAACATGTTGTCGTCAAGAAAACTGTATGAGATATCCAAGGCGAAGTTGTCGAGGTTGTTCTTTCTTTTGTCTTCATTTGTCCACTTAGATCTGTCTTTATCTATCTTGATTGGACATTATATGACAACACTCCACATGTCATCATCTATGGACACAAGATGAGCATGAACTCTCTTCTTCCACATGATGTAGTTTTCTTTCGAAAACATAGGAATCTTGGAAGAGCTGGCATCTTTGATCATGATTCAGGTTCTTGTTGGTGCTTGAGAATAAAAAACGAGGCTCTAATACCACTTGTTAGGATCGGTGTTAATAATAGATACTAGGGTTTGACTATTGATAACAGTTGGTGATAAATGATTCGATAATAATGTTGTTATGGATATTCGGATATAAAACTCATACGCCACCCTTTTTTCCAAAACTGGAAGGATATCCACTAAATACTTTGAATCAAATACAGCTTACTAAACTAGCTAACTCTCTATTGAACAGAACAATCTTTATTCAACTTACAATATTTTCAACAATATTCACACAGCTAGACAGTAATTGGTTCTTTCTCTCTTGAACTTGAGTGATGATAGAAATCAGTAAAAGCAAGAGTAAACTTGTGAATTCAGTAAACTGGAAAGGTGATTCGTCCGTTTTGTAGTAGAAGGACACCAACAGTCGAATCTTCTTTGTGGACACGTGGTAAGTGTTAGTTGGAAGGCCTCCCATAGTACCAGAAATCAGCAGACTTTGAGCAAATGGATCGTGGTCGTACCTAACTGATAGTGCGCCAAACATCCTTCTGAAATTGTCTTGTACTGGACAAACCATTGGAAGGACATTTGTGTACGTGACGTTCATTCATTTGATACAATTAGATGGCTTGTCAGACTGCACAGAAATGAGTGGAGCAGGAGTAGCAAACAATTAGTTGATCATGGTTAGACGTATGCTTTCTTCAGACGGCTACTGAAGCAAGGAATTAGACGTGCTTCATTAGGCCAAGTCTAAGGGAGTTAGACGTCCTCATCTAACTGCGCCTCCCGTTAGACCAAGTCTAATGGAGTTAGATGTCTTCGTCTAACTACGCATCCTATTATACCAAGTCTAATGGAGTAAGACGTCATCGTCTAACTACGCATTCCATTAGACAAAGTCTAATGGAGTTAAACGTTCTGGTCTAATTACGCATCCCATTAGACCAAGTCTAATGGAGTTAGACGTCCTTGTCTAACTACGCATCCCATTAGACCAAGTCTAATGGAGTTAGACTACCACGTTTATCTTCGCATCCCATTAGACAAAGTCTAATGGAGTTACACTTCCTCGTCTAACTATGCATCCCATTAAACCAAGTCTAATGGAGTTAGACGTTCTCGTCTAACTACACATCCTATTAGACCAAGTCTAATGGAGTTAGACTACCACGTCTAACTTCGCATCCCATTAGACCAAGTTTAATGGAGTTAGATTATCACGTCTAACTTCGTCTCCCTTTAGACTTGTCTAAAGGAGTTAGACTACCACGTCTAACTTTGTCTAATTAGCCTGCTTAGACCACGTTAAAGTTAGCATAGTCTTATGCACCTACACAAAAACAGATAGACAACTTAGCTTTATTCTGTTTAAACATCTAGATTTATTCACAACTAAACATCATCAAAATTCCGTTCTAAACATCATCAAAATTTCATTGTTTAATGTTTCATAGCTTTTGTTTATTTCTAAGTTAATTACTTCTCACATAATTAACTTTTTTCTTTACTTTGTTTTTACTTTTCCCATCAAAATGTAACGCCACATCGCTATCTCGAATGATTGTTGCAGGAGGAGAATTTATCATAAACATATTATACTTCATTTGGAACACTAAATCATATATTAATTTGTCCACACCAATAGCATCATAGACAATGGCATTTAATTCGTCATATTTAGCATTTCGGGGTACATTCACACCACGACATGAACTTCAGACAAAAGAACTAACACCACCATCATCAGTTTTCCAGTCTCCATCAAAGAGGAGAAAAACACTCACATACATGTGATCTGCAATTGATAAAAATTCACAGAAATGAGTGTTAATTGTGCAAAATGCATCTGTCGCAGGTGGAATATGCATTTTTCGAAGGCGAAGATGCATCTGTCACAAATGGAAGATGCATATGTCGCAGACGAATAATGCATATTCGCCTACGATAGATGCATTTTCCGCCTGCCACATATGCATTTTCCGCCTACGAACGATGCATCTTCGCCTTCAACAGTTGCATATTTCACCATAAAACCATTCAGTCACGCCCTAAAACCATTCAGCCACCACATAACCTAAACCTAAACTCTAAACGCTAAAACCCTAAACCATTATTCTATTTCAGCATGAAAACGACGGAAAAACAGGAAACTAACCTGAAATGTTGAAGACGTTCCGGCATTGCCTTGGCTTCCTTCGTTTTATTGATTCACCTGAAATGATGAAGGATATATGTTGGTTCGCTGCGATCATGAAAGGGAATATCAAATGGGAGAAAAGAGAAAACTGAAATGAGGAAAGGAAGGGAAAAGGAAAAGAAACTGAAACTCATTTTTTATTTTTTTTATTTGAGGGGTAAAAGGGTCTTTTCCCCTAGAAAAATGTTACATTTGCAAATATTATGCGGCCTATTCTAAATTTGAAAATAAACCTATTATCTCAGGGTTATTTCGTCAAATTTCCGAAGAGGAGAGGAGAGTTAGAGTTAGAGTGAGACTAGTTGGGAGAGACAGAGAGGAGTGGTTTAATTGATTATAGTTATTTGAGTATTTTTATAATTTATGAATATTTTTATTTATCAATTTGTGTTTAATTTTTTTTATGTTGAAATATATTTTAGACTAATTTAAATGTCAGAATCATTTACAAATAATAATAGTTTGACATTTTTAAATCTTACTCTCGTTTTGATTTTCTTTAAGTTATTTGTGACAATAACTCTATAAATGTGATTTATTATCTTTAAAGGTCTCTAAGCATATTTCTTCTATTAAGAACTTGTACCATGGAAAGTTGAAGACTATAAATGGTTTAGAAAAATCTCTAATGACTTTTGGGTTGTGTTAAAGACGTCATTCATTGGAGAAACTAAGGTTCATCGACGATTATCGAGAGACAAACAATGACTGGAGGTAAGTGCTTAATCCAATCACGTTTCCACTAATCGATTTAATGTTCATAATATTTTTCTGAAATCATTAAATCAATTTTAATTTAAAAAATTTCTAACTTTTTGTATGATAACAAACATAAAATCTCCTTCTTGTTTAGTTATCTTGAAATCACATATATATTTATATATTGATAAATTTCTATTTATACCTTAATCGCTTGCACTTCTTATGTTTTTATGCAAATATTATGTTTTCTGTTAATGTTCTTAGTTTATATATATAGAGAGAAAAAGTAATAGAGAATATAATTTGAAAGAGGGAATAGAGGAAGGTATGATGAAAATATGATAAAAGGTGAGGAGAGAGGGAAGAAAAAGAAAATTTCAGTGAATCAGATTGTGTCATGTGACTCATGTCATCTATCATGATAAAGGGTGAGAAGAGAGAAGAAAAAAATTCCAGTCAATCAAATTGTGTAATGTGACTCATGTCATTTCTTCCCATATTCCTTATTCCAAATATCATCTCCATATCATTTCTCTTTCTCTCTCTATATATATTAATATTTATTCACGATCCAAATAACATGAATCCGTTTTCACCTTCATATTTTGTGCAAACATTAAATTCTTAGTAATGGTTAGGTAATAATATAATTTTAATTTATTAGAGAATAACTACACAATTTTTAATCAATTATATTGTATATTAAAGTTTGTGAAACATTTACACATTTTTTGTGATAATAACGTGTATGAATAATTATAAAAAATATTTTATTAAATTTTTTAATATACCCATATGTAGGGGTGAGTAAACGGGTAAACTAAACCCGTATTACCCAACTCTTATTCAACCCAATTTAAATTTACTCAACCCATATTATTTACTAATATGGGTTGGGTATGGGTTGAGTTGGGTAACCCAAATTAATTTTATTTCTTCATTTAATGTGTATTTAACTCATTTAACATATTTTTGATCCGTTTAACATATTTTTATCTTTATTAATACGTTTTTAACCCGTAACAAATTTTCGAATCGTTATACCTCATTTAACATTTCTTTGACAAATTTAACACGTTTTTAACATGTTTAACTAATATTTTACTCGTTATATCCCGTTAAACATTTTTTAACAATTTTAACACGTTTTTGACTCGTTTAACACAATTTTAGTCAATTTAATAAGTTTTTGATCCGTTTAATACACTTTTTTTACTCATTCAATATTATTTGACTTTTATCACATTAAACTTTTTAACACACCAAAAAAATTAGGTATATAACCTATAAAATTAGTCATGAATTTATTTTAAAATTAGACAATCCTTTAAATATCTAAAATAAATTAAACACGATGATTATCACAATCAACTCTTCTCATGTATGTTCGAAATTAAAAAAAACATTATATAATCCCACAAATTTACCACAAAGTAAACTGGTTGAGTTTCAAAATGTTAAAAGTAAACTATTCTAAAATGAGTATATATAATAAAATCATACTCTAACATGTACTAAAATCGAAATCTTCTCCAACTATATGTAAAAATACACTTTGAAATAAATAAGTGTTACATATAAATCATCTAAAAATCAAAATATAATTTAAATGTGAATTCAGCTAAACATATACCTTTGTTTGACGATCATCATATTTCCATTAATGACTACTCAAAAACTATTTTTGACAAATCTGTAAAAGAAAAGTTATGTCATACAATTTTAAATTAAAATATGATAAAAACTTATAATTATAATAGTGGATTACCGTTCTCAAATGTTTCCATGTGTTAGATCAAATTAGCTAAGGATAATTAGCCAACGATTATAAATTGATCAGGTTTTAAATATTTATTCTAAATAATCAAAACGGGAAAAATTATTAAATAAAAATAGTTAATTAAATATTAGTATTAATTAACTATTAAATAAAGAACCTAACTATGGTAATCTTGTGTAGAATTAAATTAATAAAGACGCCCAATATTGAAATCGGCATTTTGTGAAAATCGGTACTTTGTCAATTCAGTAGTTTTCAAAGGCGGAATCGGTAGTCTGTCAAAACGAAGCCGGTAATTTGTAAAATCGGTTATTTGAGAAGATCGGTATTTTAGATATCGGCATTCTACAAAAGGCGGAATCTGTATTTTACATATCAGTTTTATGAAGTGAAGCATAATCGGTATTTTACATTATCGGTTTTATGAAGTGAAGCGGAATTGGTATTTTACATATTGGTTTTATGAAGTGAAGCGGAATCGGTATTTTACATATCAGTTTTATGAAGCAGAATCGGCATTTCAGACATATTGGTACTATGCAAAAGCGCGTCCGGCTTTTTGCATATCGGTTTTCTACAAGACGAAGTCGGTATTTTGGAGATCAACTTTTTGCAAAGCGCTTCCGGTATTTTGGAGATTGGCTTTTTGCAAAAGCGCCTCCGACTTTTTGGAAATCGGCTTTATGCAAAAGCACCTCTGGCTTTTTGCATATCGGAAATCTATAAAGCGCTTCCGGTATTTCACAATTTCCATATTTAATAAACTTGGGATATATATATATATATGGACTCTTTTGGAAAATGCAGACATCAGCTTTACACCTCCCAAATGATTGTTTCAATTTAATTTCAAAGACGGATGAAAATCTTCCTGCAGCAATAGAACTATTAAAAAAGAGAGGTCAAACAGTTTGAGATATACATTCCTTGGAGATTGAAATCGCATTAATGAGAATTTGGCTTACTATTATTTAAGTACAGACAAGATCAAAGAATATCCCACATCATGTACTACTCTGGACCTCAACCAATCAAAATCAATACAGTGGTCTTATGAACAAGATATAGCTGTTGATCAGCAAATATATTCGTTTGACATCTGCCTACTTAAGAAGACAGAAGTCAATCTGCTTCAGAACCTTACATGATCTCTCGAACACAATCTTTTGAACAATCTTTTCACGAACTTTAAAGTTATCAATTCCTTCAAGCTCTAAGTCTCAAAGGCATTCAAGTGTTCTAGAATTTCATGTCTGTATTATAATACTAGCTATTATGTGTGAGTGGTGAGCATTGTAAGTTGACAGAATTCGTTTATGTTCAATAGAGAATGTGGGCTAGGAGTTCGAAAGTAGGCAGTAACTATGTCTTGGTTGTTCGATTGGGTTGTGTACAAGTGTTGTATTCAATCAAATCTTCTAGTGAATATCCTTTTCAAGGTTGCGAAGAAGGGGTGACGTAGGAGCTTTATCTCCAAACATCCATAAACATCCTTGTGTTGTGTATTATTTCTTACTCTAATCTCGTAGTGTTACTTTAAGTCGAAACAAACACTTCCGCACTTATATAGGGGATGCAAAACCTAAGGAAGTCGATGGGAAGTGAACAATTCATTTATTCGGGTAATATGATGAGTTCGCATGTGGAAACCATTTGCACATATAGTTTGGTTTTAAGTAGTAATTTCTTTAAGAACTTGATTTCAGTTTTAAAATTTGTACCTTTAGGTTTTTCCATTAATTTAATGGATTACGTAGTTTATCTCATGAATCTAAAGTTGTTAGTTTGGGGGGAAACGGTTAAAACTATTTCATTAAAATCCAAAAGTGGGAGGGTCGGAAATCAAAGCTAGAAAAACCCTAGCTAAGATGAAGGATGACAATCAAAAGACCCTAAAAAAACTGATTAGTAGCATTCATACATTCTAAAAAACAGAGATTACAAACAGAAAAGAATACATTTAAACCTAACCATCCCAGCCTGGGATTTTTGCATGCCATCTATTTTCATTGAGATACATTCTTCCACTTCCCCTTCCTCTTCCTCTTCCTCTTTCTCTAACGATAAAAGTAGATTGTATTGAAGAGGATGATGAGTATTGTTGATTCTCATTTTGAATTCTCTCTTTGTACGAGCCCGTTCTGATTTGATAGAAAGAATTATTTCTGAGAATTTCAGGTTTTTTACCTTTGTTATCTTCAACTTGAATTTATATATTCTTGTCTTCATTATCTTCAGCTTCGGCTTCAGACTCCACATCGGTTTTGGAATCTTCTTTATCGGCTTTAGAATTCTCTATTTCAACTTTGAAATTCTGGATGTTTTCTCTTGAGTTTCCTCAACAACAACTTGAGGTTCATATTCCCTTTCCATCGTGATCCTTCGCATTACAGAAAATTTTCTTTTCCTCTTCACCTTGATTCCCTTTACTTGCTTTCTTTCGCTGTTTTCCTTTTTCTCGGAACCCTTCTTTCTTTCTTCCTCTGCATTTTCCTCATTTTTATCTTTTTTATCACTATCCTTAACTTCCACAATATGCTCTCCCATTCTTGATTCTTCCGTTTCATTATCCTGCTTTTTTGCTTCCCAGGCTTTCATGATTTTCTGTTCTTCCTCAATTGCTTTTGCACATTTAGTACTAACATGTTGGAAAGTATTGCAGAAAGAACACCTGTTTGGCCTCCATTCATATGAGATATCCATGATTGTGGGCTTTCCATTCCTATCAACAACTGTCATGTTTTTTGGTAGTGTACTTTGAGGATGCACTTCAATTCTTATTCTAACAAAAGTAAGGTGCTCTCCTTCCTCTATAAATTGGTCCATATATAATGGTTTCCCCAATAGACTAGCAAAGTGACTTAGAGCTTCTGCATTATACATTGTGTTGGGATGTTCCTAAGTTTGAACCATATTTGGGTTGTTTCCTTTGGCTTGTTTAGAAGGCTCAATTCTTCAGACCATCTCTCCAACTTCATATAGTTAGATCCAATATAAGTATGCCCAATTTTCAGAATATCATCCAAGTTCGTTCCCTTTTTGAATTATAGAAAATAGAGATCATGGATGTTTGTAGAAACCTTCTCCAGTCCCTTTTGCTCCCATTGTTTCATTAGTGATTCCTTAGTATTTGAAAAATATACACGATTCTTTCCTATGTAGTGTTAGATTTATTAGACTAATATATAAAATAATGTGTTTGGGCTATTGTTTATTCAGAACCCAATTGATAAAGTGATCCACTAAAGTATTTTGGTTATTGGGATAAGTCATGTTTGATTATTAGTATGGTACAATTTATTATGTGTAGAAACCGGATATTTATTTAATATTTATGATGGATTAAATAATAAATAAATAACAATATAAATAGGGTTGTGGTCCCCGATTCATAGATGTCAGTTTTAGAGAGAAGCAAGAGAGACGGTCTATAGAATTGGAAGATCCAACCCGTGGTAACTCAAAATCTTTGGGCAATGACATCAGGTACGCTTCTGCTTAATTTATCATATCAACTTATTAATATAGTGAATCATTCATCTTGTTTTGTCTAGTTAAACACTAATATAATGTTAAAGATTATAGATCATGACTAAAGAAAACTATTAGATAATCCGGACTAAAACAAGATAAGATTAAATATATCTAACAATTGGTATCAGAGCAAAGTTTCTATGTTGATCTATTGACGTTAAGATTATGATATGAATACTTTTTTGATCTGGTAATACTAAGATTGTGATATGAAGAAATCGTTGATCCGTTGATCTTAAGATTATGTTAGGAAAAAATTGTTGATTTGTTGATCTTAAGATTATGTTATGAAGAAATTATTAATCTTTTAATATTAAGATGATGAAGAAATCACGATTTTTTTACACTGACTTTTGAGTTCCTAGTTTACTTCCTTTTCTATTAATAAAATAAACTAAATAAGACTAAGTATTATTGTTATGTTATTTATATATTTATTATTTAAATATATATGGAATTTGAAAAGGTTCAAACTTTTATTTATTATTTATTTTATTATAATAAATAAAGTAAACAAATAAAGATTAAAGTTATTATATATTTATTGTTTAAATATATATATATATATATATATATATATATGAAATCTGAAAAGTCATCGGATAAACAATTTTAAATTTATTTTTAAAACCATTATATATATAATATTAAATATATATTTTATATTTACATTAAAATATAAAATTAAAGAACTTTTAATTATTTTGATGATATAAAGTTAAACCACACCAAAAGGTTATTAGAAATTAAAGAATTAAGATTATATTAAGATTGAAGGAGTTTATTATTATTAAAAAAATTAATTGAAACATGTTACCAAAGTATCCTCTCTTGTGAAGATTAATTTGTTAATAATTTTAAATGATAGTGTTAGGATCTAGGTCGCGGCTGGGGGACTGGGGTTGGGCCGGTTAGCGCGTCTCACTCAAAGGTGGTGATTAATCCAGTTAGAGATTAACACCGAGGTTTCAATACTACACAAACTGTCACAAATCCTTGAACCAGGTTCAAGCGCGGAAGAGGTTTGTTTCAGGTTGAAGCAGCACACTCACGAGATAGGCAGAACCGGTTTTGGATAAGACAGGTTTGGAAGTTGCTGGGTCGGTTTTGTAACTCAGTGATTCAGTTTAGGTAGTGTAGGGTCGGTCAAAGCGGTGTAAGTAGGTTAGTACAGATCGGTAAGAATGTAGAACCGACAGAAAGTAAATAACAAGACAGGTTTTTATGGATGTTCGGAGATAAAACTCCTACGTCACCCATTCCTCTCGAAACCGCGAGAAGGATATTCACTAAGGAATACAAACACAATCCGATCGAGACTTATTTCCTGCTCGATAACACCCGTACAATTTACATCGAAATAGTAAATACACACTTCAATTTAGCACTTAAGCTTTTCTAGAGATAGAACACAATCTTATCACTTGTAAATTAATTGTCCACTGTGTCCCACATTTACTCCTCTTCAGCTCCTCCTTTTATAGGTAAAATGTGTCAACGGTCACATTTTATTTCCTTGAATTTGATTGGTTGAGCAGAGGTTCAGTGTTTCAGACCTGGCGGTCAACTTTTCAGACCTGGCGGTCTGTTCTTCCAGTATGTAGGTCAAACCGGCTAGGTTTGTCTTCTACTCAATGTGGTAACTGTCGGTTAGACAGTTGTCTGTACTTGGAAGATTGCCTTTCTGATTTATCCTGAAGTGGAAAGATCCTATAGGACGGTTTTCTGCAGCCTACAGACTTTCCTCAGACTTGTATGAATATGGAAATGTTCAGTCTGTTCCTTTGGTATCATTCTCAACAGATACCCAAAGTATCTTCTTATGCTGGTCGGTTATTTGTCTTAACCGAATGGCTTCTGGGCTGGTCGGTTAATGACCGACTATCTGGTGTTTCCGGCCTTTGGTTTTGACCGATCTTGCCTTCTTTGTGCGGTCATGTTTCTGGTCAGTTTAGGTGTTTTACCGGTTGAGCTTCTTAACCGGTTCATTGATTTGACCGGTCCGGTTCTTTGTCTGTTCCTGCATAGGAAGTTTATTTGTGTTAAGTTCTATTAACCGGTCAAATTTTATCTAACAATTTCTCCCTTTTTGATTATTTTATTTAAAATTATCAAAATTATGTAAGATTGCAAATGTAGGCCGGTTTTGTGAGTTTTATTTTGGCCGGATTTTTGGAAACTGACTTGGGAGGATTTTTCGAAAAATTTTGGAAAATTTTGAGAAAAAATTTGAAAAATTCTGTCTTTTATCTTATCAATTTCTCCCTTTTTGATTATTTTATATAAAATATTCAAAATCCAGTCGGAATGCAAATATAGGCCGGTTTTCCAAAAGTAACTATATATATAAGTAAAGATAACCGCAAAAGGGCAAAAATATTATATATGTAGAAACCGAAATAAACATAAGTAAAAAAGAAAGTCCCTAGTTTAATCTGGATGGCATGAAGTCTCCCATCAGGTCATCTGTTGGTTGTCCCCTATCCGGTTGAGCCGGCCTTGAAAAAGAACCTCATGCTTCCATGGTGTCCTTGTAAGGAGAGAACGGTTGAGCGACCGTGCTGACTGGAACCGCATAGAAAACTCGCTGTCTTGTATGTCGCGGCTCGAGATCCTCTTCGAAGTCATCCTCGGTTTGTAGAGCCAGGTCCGGTAGAGAGTCAACAACTGTCTCGTTGATTCTGCCCAGCATCTCGGCGACCTGAGTCTTTCTTGAAGGAACTTTCCTCTTTCGTGTTGCCGGAACCGAAGAGGAGGGAGCCGCCTTGGACTTCTTGTGAGCCTTTTCGAAGTTGTGGTATGTGTCTTGCTGAGCTTTTAACCGGTTGGCCTCTTCGGCTTGTTTTGCCACCATGATTTTTGCGAGTTCCGGATTTCTGCCCGCTATATTTCGTGCGCGTTCGGCCAATTCTGCATCAGACAATCGCGGTGCTTCCTTCGTTTTCCGCGTTTCTTCGTCCAGTGCATCTTGAAGTTCCTTAGCCGCCTGAGCATTTGCCTCCTCAACCGCTTTATCGGCAGCTAGCTTGGCCTTTATTAGTTCATTCACCTGTTCGGTGACCGCCTTGAGGTCGGCTTCAAGTTTGTCGTTTCGCTCTTCAAGACTTGCATTCTTTTCTTCGAGGCTTGTGACCCTGTCAAGTGTGGAACCGGCTTGGGCACCTGACCGCCCTAGGTCCTCATCGACCTTTGTAAGCCGTTGCTCGGTCTTCTCTTGAGACCGTTCCAACTCCACTACCCTTTGGTTGACCGACTTGAGGTCATCCGCCAACTTTGGAGTTATTTCCTCCAAGGCTATAGTTCGCTTGAGATGATCACTGTACCGAACATCGGTTTCACCGTAGTTGGTTTCGACCGATGTGATCCGCTCGTTTGCCTTCACAAGATCATCCCTTGTTGTGTCGGCCAACTTGATTGTTTGAACCACGGCTTTTTTAATTTTCTTCTTCCACGGTCGAACCTTTGTGTTGGCAAATTCGTTGATGATAGTGATGACCTTCTCTTCCGTAATGGCCGGTTCTGAATCTTGGACTTGATCAGATTCAAAGTTGTCGGTTATAGGCGGCTCTGACCTTTCGTCGGTTTCATTTATAGCTTGATCCGCTAGAGAAGACTTATTACCTGGATTCTGACCGTCACCGGTCTCAAGACGCAGAGAGTGCGATGTATTTTGTTGTTCGCGCACCGCTTCAAGCCGCACGACTTCGTCGATGAACTCCCATTTCTTTACCGCAAGTATATCCAACACCAAGAGTTGTAGTTTAGACTTCGGTGTTCCCGCAACGTACCTTTCTGTAAGTTTCCGAATATGTTCGGCTAGCTTTTGTAGCCGAGTACGCGATTCTACTATTGCGTGTCGGTCCATGGCTTCGTTGGGATCCTTGGCGTTTGTTAGGCTGATGACGTCCTCCTCTATCTCCTTCAACCTTCTGAAACTTTGTCCATCGATTAGGCCCGGTAGCATATGTTTGAAGAATTTGTCGCACCAGTACCCGAACCACTCACGGTATACTTGGGATGCCTCATGAGCTTGCAGATCGATTTCCTCCATGATTCTGCGCACTATATTTTCGGCTACCTCCTGGTCCTTGTCAACGGGAACGTCTTCCTCTCCAGGGCCGTCTGCACTGGTATCGGCATTTTCAAGACTTGCCGATTGTTCTTCTTTAGTCGGTTCCTTTTCTTTGCCGGACAGATTTTCATCGGTATAATGTGAGGCGGTTCGGTCGGAGCTTGAGGCCGAATCGTCCTCATCCCGCGTTTCAGAGGGTGGATCCGTGAATTCTATCGGTTGCTTGTCCTTCTTGCCTCCGGATTTTCCCTTTGCCGGAGCAGGTTTCTTATCAGCAGGCTTCTTCCTTCGGCCACCTGTAGAACCGGGGGCCGCCTTTTTCTTCTCTAAGAATTGGCGAGACCTTATGATTTTGCTTGAAGGAAGAATAACACCCGGACCGGTATTGATGTTGTTGTGGAGCATGATCTTCCCGAGTGGGATGACGTATCCCCATGACCGGGTGGAATTCGGTTTCACCATGTCCTTTAGATTGTTGAATATCTCCTTCGCCCAATTAACATTTATGTCGTTTAGTAAACTGGCAAGCATCTCGATTTTTGCCTTGGTGAGGTTGTCAAAATTTCCCCTCTTGCCTGAACCGACTTGGTGAAGATGTCACAAAGCAGTATGTATTCCGGTCGCAGTGTTGATTTTTTTCCGGAGACTTCTACGGGAACCGCAGTTGCCGAGAGAATCTGGCAAGCCGCCTCGAATGTTTGTCGGTCTAGATCCATCAAAGCGTTGCGTCCATCTGTTGGAAGGCGTAGGATTTCTGCAACCGACTCTTCGGTTATGTCGAACTGTTTACCGCCAACGATTGCGGTTATTGTACTGCCAGAGAGAGATGCGGTATTAAAGAATTCTTTAACCGCTTCCTTGTATAGAACAAAAGGACCACCTAAGAAGTATTCGAGACCGACCTCAGAAATCCGGGATAGAACTTCCTTTGCCGGAGACGAACCGTTTTGTCTGATTTCCTCAAAGTCCACCTGGATGATATCTTTGAACAATGCGGAATCACGACCCATTGTTGATGATTGAATCGAGAGAGCAAGAGAAAAACCGCTTTGAGAGAGTTTGAGAGCTAGAGAGAGAAAACTGTTTCGCGTAAGAATGAAATGAAATGGCCAAGGTCCCTTTTTATAGGCGCGGTTTGGAAGCCCAACCGTCGCAAACCGTCCCATCACCTTTGGGCGAGAATTTTCCCTCCAAGTGAATTGGGCGGCAAATCAAAGGGCGGTAAACAAAAGGGCGGTAAATTAGAGCGGGAAACCAAGGGCGGGATTTTTGAGCGGGAAATTTCCCTTTAAAGATTTTAAGTGGTCTTTCAATTTCGGTTTTGATGAAGCAGCCCCTTTTTGAAACCGTTTTATGAAGTGATGCGGTGTTTTGATTTTGACCGGATAGTTCAACGAATGCGAATTTGTTTATCGATTTTAACCGGTTAGTTAGATGAGTGATCTGAGTTTTTGCAACTTTTGACCCGGTTATGAAACTGAAATGGATTTTCATTGAATAAAGATACAAGATAGAAACCGATATATGGATCAGTTTGAAAATATAAAAGGAAAGGAGTACAAAAGAGATGACGATACAACTTAAGAAATAACCATCCTAGAGAACTTGTCCTCCACCTCATCCACATCAAGAATGTTTGAGAGAGATGCCGGTGTACCCGGTCCAAATTCTGGACGGTACTTGAGAATGAGTCGACTGATGTGAGGAGCGTAGCCGAGACCTCGTTTGGTCAACACCATAGTTTTTAGGTTGTTGAATATGACCGATGACCAATTTATGGGAGCATAACTCATGATGTAGGTCATCATGTTGTACACCTTCTTGGAGTAGCGCTGGTTGGAGGATTGGCAAATTAAAGAGCGATTGACAATTTCAAGGAGAAGCTGGATGTGAAAGCGAAGACAGGTCTTTGGCCCGTTGTCTCCACCGGCACCCCGGTTCCTGAGAACAACCAAGCATAATATTCCGCGGCGCTGCCTTCCCAGGGCGGGAAGTCCAAAAACCCTTCGGTGGGCAGGTTGAACATTTGGGCAAATTCGGCTTCATCCAGCCAGAAGGTGTGATCTCTCACCGTGGAAACAATGTAGTTTCCTCTTATGCAAGCACTTCTGAAGAAGGTTTTGACATCCTCAAGGAGTATAGGGCCGGATTCTTCGAGAAAGGTGCGAAGACCGGTGTTAATGAGGGATTCAAACAGCATCTCCTTTGTTTCTTGATCATTGATCTCCAGGCATGAGTCAAAGTCAATGCTTAGGAAGTTTGGTAGAGTTCGGCTCGGCATGATTCAATCTTTGCTAAGAGAGAGATGGAGTTCAAGAGATTTTTGAGATATGTTAAGTTGATTAGGGGATGGCTCTTTATATAGATCCGGTTTTGGAGGGAAAATATCAACATTGAAGATCAGTTTTGTCTTATTAGAGAAGAGAATATTTATGTTTCCAAAGTGTATTGGGAAGAGGTTACTTTTGACCGATTGCGGAGCTCGAGGTAGGGATTTAGTCCAAAGGTAACCAAGTTAGTTGGGTAGTAATAGTTGGGGGTTACTTCATTAATTAAATGTTACTTTTCATTAATGGCGGATGCAACAACAAACTGAAGAGTAATCGATTGAGACCGAAGATAACATAAACTAGGCCGAAGTGATCATAATAGAGTTGAACAAATATACAACCGGTGCGTGCAGCAAAATGACCGGTTGTAGGAGGGAGTGACTTAATATCCGCTGGAGGTGACGGCACCGTTGGGGTTGTGGCGACGGTTCCTCCTCTTACAAGCCTGTTCAAACCGCTCATAAAATGAGTCGGTGACTTCCTTAGTGAGAACCTGAGCTTGGTTCAAACCCTCGCCCGGACAGGTTGGAACTCCAAGCTCCAGAAGCAGACAGCTCAGTTGGGGAACGAGGCCGACTGTTCGAACGCCAATCATCCAGATTAGGACGTCGAACAGTACCCTTGACCAATTAACCGGTGTACCGGTGGTTATAGCAGCCATCATGTTAAAGGTTGCAGTACAGTAGGTATTCGTCACATCTCTCCCTAAGATGCTTCGACCGATCACGTCATTGAGGAGCTGATATTCAGCTCTCAACAGTGACTTTGTACCATGGTCATTAACGGGTTGACTTGACCGAGCAAAGGTTAGGGAGATCTCGGCCTTTAGGTCAGCCGACACATTGAGATCAGTCAGCCCTTGCTTTGGTAGGCTAAAACATCTCGCAAAGTCATTTTCGGTGAAGTCAAACATTATGCCTCCCACTTTTGATTGGATATGTGTGTCGGAGTTCCTCTGAAAACCCTTGCGTTGTAAAGGAATTCCAGGACAAATTCAGAGTAGATGATGTGTTTGTCATCTAAGAAGTGCTGAAGACCAGTGTCTTCAAGTGATTTGATCATCTTGAATATATCATAGTGTTTAGTGCTCAGGGCAGATTTGAAATCCACTTGAAGGATGTTTGGAAACTGAGACATTTTTGTCTTAGTGAGAGAGTGAGTTATAACTTTTGATTGTTTTGTTTAAGGTTTGCTCAACTTATATATTAGTGGAGGGATGATCTAATTATCCAGTGTGTCATAAGTGATGATGTTTATTAACCATAGGATAAAAGGTTTTACATGAAATAAGCATGTCTATAGCCTAGGTTGTTGGTCATAGACCTGGACCATGGAAGATATCAGATCTTCACGTCTTTTTAGGTGTGACCATTTTACTTTGAAAAGGTAATGTTTCAGAACAGATAAGTTTAAACACAGATAATTATTCCACTTTTGTTTGGAAGCCAAATAATCCGAAGTAGGCTATTTTCGAACCGGTCAGTTATCAATTGTTCGTCCCGATGCGGTTATTTGGTGCATGCACTAAGTAACCGGTCGGTTTACTCTGACTGATAGACCAGGCAGTTTTTCCATAGATACCTTGGGAAATTTGAAATCCGACAATTTAGGAGGAACTACCGGTTTTGTCTGTCTGAACCGATTTCCCTTTTTAAGCATCCTTAGGGATGATCTGACTAATGTCGGTTAAACCGAGTGTGAGTCTGAATTGAGAAAACTTAGCTTGCTGCATGGGCTTTGTGAAGATATCGGCTACTTGTTGATCTGTTGGTACGTATTCCAGCCGGATATGCTTCAACATGACATGTTCCCGAATGAAGTGGTGCCTTATGTCAATGTGCTTGGTTCTAGAGTGTAGAACCGGATTGTAGGTGATTGCTATGGCACTTGTGTTATCACAGAAGATTGGAGACTCTTCGGCTATGACACCGAAGTCCTTTAGTTGTTGTTGGATCCAAAGAAGTTGTGAACAGCAGCTTCCGGCTGCCAGGTATTCAGCTTCTGCGGTTGATGTGGCAACTGATGTTTGTTTCTTGCTATGCCATGAAACAAGTCGATCACCTAGAAATTGGCATGTTCCGCTGGTGCTTTTTATATCAACCTTGCAACCTGCATAGTCTGCATCTGAATAACTTGTTAGGTTAAAAGATGAGTCCTTTGGATACCACAGGCCGACGTCAGGTGTTCCCTTTAGGTATTTCAGGATTCGCTTTGCGGCTGTGTAGTGGGATTGTTTTGGGTTGGCCTGAAATCGTCCACACACACCGACTGCAAATAGAATATCTGGTCTACTTGCTGTCAGATATAGAAGAGAACCGATGATTCCTCGGTAAGTGGTCAGGTCTACTGATTGACCCTCATCATCTTTGTCCAATTTGACCGATGAGCTCATTGGAGTAGCCGCTGAGGAGCATGTATCCATCCCAAATTTCTTTTAACAGTTCTTTAGTGTACTTGGGTTGGCTAATGAAAGTTCCTTCTTTGAGTTGCTTAACTTGAAGACCTAGGAAGAAACTTAATTCTCCCATCATACTCATTTCAAACTTGTTAGTCATCAGGGTTGAGAATTTATCGCATAGCTTAGGATCGGTTGAACCGAAGATGATATCATCTACATAGATTTGAACAAGTAGGATATGTTCCTTTTTCTCAAACTTAAATAACGTTTTATCCACCGAACCGATGGTGAAGTCATGTTTTAACAGGAATGCGGTTAGTGTGTCATACCAGGCTCTAGGAGCTTGCTTTAGACCGTATAAAGCTTTGTTTAACCGGTATACATGATTGGGTAGTTCAGCATTTTTGAAACCGGGTGGTTGTTCAACATATACCTCTTCACGTAGGTCACCATTCAAAAATGCACTTTTAACATCCATTTGGAAAACCTTAAAATTTTTGAAGGCAGCAAAAGCTAGAAAAATCCTAATAGATTCAATCCTAGCTACAGAGGCAAATAATTCTTCAAAATCAATGCCTTCTTCCTGTTTGTAACCTTGTGCCACTAATCTGGCTTTGTTCCTTGTGACCAAACAGTCTTCATTGAGCTTATTTCTAAATACCCATCTTGTTCCTATGACCGGTTGATCTTTCGGTCTAGGGACTAGGTACCAAACTTTATTGCTCTCGAACTGGTTTAACTCTTCTTGCATTCCCAAGATCCAATCCGGATCTGACAATGCTTCATCTACTCTTTTCGGCTCAATCTGGGATATAAATGCGGAATTAAAGTATTCCTCCAGAATTTGACTCCTAGTTCGAACAGGTTTTAAAGGGTCACCTATAATTAGCTCAGGAGGATGTTTAGTGTTCCTTTTGAGGTTTGGTTCAGCGATGTCTACCAAATTACCGTTTACTTGATCAAGGCTAGACATATCGGTAGGCTGAACAGGAATATCAGACTGACCGATTTCCTCGGTTTGGACCGAAGTGTCAGCTTCCTGCCGTGGAACAGCTTGATCCGGCTATCCGGCTAGGTTTCATCATTACCCATTTGGTCATGGACAGATCGCCTAAAAACCGGAATCTCATCTTCACTATCAGAATGGATATTGTTATTTTCCAGTCCGTTGTGTAGATCAAAGCATGATGCAGTGTTACTTTCAACCGATTCATCGAAAATAACATGAAGTGATTCCTCCACGGTTAAGGTTCTATTGTTATACACTCTATATGCTTTACTCACTGCTGAGTAACCTAACATGATCCCAGTATCGGTTTTTGCATCAAAAGCAGAAAGATAGGTTTTACCATTTATGTGAATATAACATTTACAACCGAAAATCTTAAGATACTTGAGGTTGGGAACTCTATCAAAATATACCTCGTAAGGTGTTTTGTTATAAAACTTATTAATTAAAGACCGGTTTTGTGTATAACATGCAGTATTGATAGCCTCAGCCCAAAATTTTTGAGCAATACCCGAATCGGCTATCATGGACCGTGCGGCTTCCTTGAGAGTTCGGTTTCTTCTCTCGGCCAGGCCGTTTTGTTGAGGAGTCCTAGCACTAGACAACTCGTGTCTAATACCGGATTCATCAAGAAATGCGGTTAAAGTACTGTTGGTAAATTCGGTACCTCTATCACTTCTAATGTTATTAATGCGTGTTGATTTTTCATTTTGCAAACGTTTAAGTAGTGTGATCAAATTTGATGCGGTTTCACATTTGGATGGTAAGAATATTACCCATGTAAATCTAGAGTAATCATCAACAACTACCATGGTGTAAAGCATACCTCCTAGGCTGATGACCTGAATCGGTCCAAATAAATCAATGTGAAGAAGATCTAAGCATCGGTTAGATTGAATGTGTCCTTTAATTTTAAAGGTTGACCTAGTTTGTTTACCCATTTGACATGCTGAACAAACCTTATCCTTATTAAATACTATGTCAGGAATTCCGTCGACTAACTTTTTACCGCGAATATAATTTAAGGTTTTCATGTTCAGATGATTTAGTCTCTTATGCCACAACCAGGTTTTATCAGTCTTGGCTATCATGCAAACAGGATATTCTACTTTAGTTTTCCAGTCTACCTTGTAGATATTTCCTAGCCTATTTCTGGTTAGTAGTATGGTACCTTGAGAATTCTTAACTAGGCATGCATGTTTAAGAAATTCTATAGTGTATCCAGCATCACACATTTGAATAATGCTTAGTAGGTTAAAACGCAGGTTTTCAACTAAGAGTACATTATCAATTGTAAGGTTACCATGGACAATCTTACCCTTGCCCGCAGTTCTACCTTTTGAGTTGTCACCGAAGGTGATTAGTGCACCGGTTTCTATTCTGATGTCGGTTAGAAGGTTGTTGTTCCCGGTCATATGCCTGGAGCAACCACTATCCAGGTACCATTCAGAGTTTCCTAGCCGTTTCTTTAAATCCTGCAAAATGTACATATTTACAACTATTTGGTACCCACATTTACTTGGGTCCACATGCGATTAGTCCCTTGGGTATCCAGACTTTGACAAACCGGACGGTTTTCCTGGTCAATGTCTTAACTATCTTTCTAGCACTCGGTTTTGAGTCTTTCGGTTTTCCTAAGAAGGCCTTGTGTGGGGGTGATCTTAGGTTTGTCCTATGCGGTTGTGGGTTGGCTTTTCTATTATTGAACAGGTTGGCTTTCCTTTTCTCAGGGTGAAGCCATTTCTCAGAATCAGTTGGACCTACATAGGTTAGTTTTTCTTCCGTATAATAGGCGGTCAATTCCTCTTCAGCGGTTAAGGAGCTTCTTATAAAACTTATAAAGGGAAGATCATCATTTGTGAGCCTTACTTTGTCTACGGGTTTTTGGTTTTGGGATCTATTATTTTTGTAACCTAGACCAAACATGCAAGTGGGGTGTCTTTTATAACTACACATTTTCTTTACCATTTCACTAGATCTCTTATATGGGGCCATTTTATACTAGGGTCGGGCATTTTCCTCCTTGGTCAATTCTCGAACTGGCTCATCAAGTTGTTCGGTTTCAGAGGATAGTTCAGGTAGGAGTTTCATCAGGTTGTATAATCTCTGGTTCGGTCAGAATGGGTATTTCTGGTTCTGTCAGAATGGGTACTATAAGGTCAGCTCTAAAGTTGGGTTGCTTAGGTAGTAGGGCTAGTAGGTTCTTATACTCGGCTACCATATCATTTAATGCATTATATAACTCATCTTTAGTAAATTCTTCACAAGGAGAGTCAAATACCTGTTCCTCATTTGCCATGAGACATGTGAGTTCATCGTCGTTGTCACTGTGAGCACATAGGCTTCCTCCATCATCGGCTATCAGTGCTTTCTGAACCTCACTTCCTTCACCGGTTTGTTGATAGTTATTTTGGTTATTTTGATTATCCAGTTTCCGGTCATCCCTCCACGGTTTTCTGCATTCCCACTTGAAATGTCCCAAACAGTTACAGTTATAGCATCTTACATTCGATTTATCACCATAGTTGTAGTTGTTTGTCGGTTGGATCCTTTTTATGAACCTCCCAAATTTCTGTGCGAGCATTGCCATGGCATCTTTGGTGAACTGTTCAGCGGTTCTGATCGGTGCAGGTGCAACCGGTTCTGTGGATGTGATCAATGCTCTGGTTGAGGTTGAGGCTGAAACTTCTTATTCAGTCTTAGATCTCATTTCGAACTCATATGCCTTAAGATCTTCGAACACATCATGTAGTTTCATCTTACTTAGGCATTTGATTCCCTCATCACCATTGTCTTTATATCCCATGCACTTGGAAGAGATCTTAATGCTTTCATGATAACTTCCTTGTTGTCATACCTCTTGCCAAGAGTTGCTAGCTCATCTAACATACATGTGAACCGGTCACTGTATTCTCTCATTGTTTCTCCCTGTTTCATCTTGATGCTTTCAAACTTCTAAGTAGCTACCATTACCTTGTTTTCCTTGGTTCTTTCATTTCCCTCATGAATCTGTATAACCGTTTCCCATGTTTCCTTTACGATTTTGCAATCTCTGATCTTGCAGTATGTGTTTCTGTCCACACCGTTGGAGATCCGGTTTCTGGCATGGTTATCCAGGTTATTTCTTCTCCTATCTTCAACTGTCCAATCCTTCCTGTCCTTGTCAATGATTATTGGTCCTTCGACTATTATAAACTGCATTTCGTCATCCATGGTGATTAAGTGCAGGTACATGCGTGCCTTCCAGTTGGCAAAGTCATCACCTTCTAGCATTGGTGGCCTATCGAAAGACATGCTTGCTTGAGTATTGAAACTAACTGCTCTGATACCAATTGTTAGGATCTAGGTCGCGGCTGGGGGACCGGGGTTGGGCCGGTTAGCGCGTCTCACACAAAGGTGGTGGTTAATCCGGTTAGAGATTAACATCGGGGTTTCAATACTACACAAACGGTCACAAACCCTTGAACCAGGTTCAAGCGCGGAAAAGGTTTATTTCAGGTTGAAGCAGCACACTCACGAGATAGGCAGAACCGGTTTTGGATAAGACAGGTTTGGAAGTTGCTGGGTCGGTTTTGTAACTCAGTGATTCGGTTTAGGTAGTGTAGGGTCGGTCAAAGCGGTGTAAGTAGGTTAGTACAGATCGGTAAGAATGTAGAACCGGCAGAAAGTAAATAACAAGACAGGTTTTTATGGATGTTCGGAGATAAAACTCCTACGTCACCCCTAACTCTCGAAACTGCGAGAAGGATATTCACTAAGGAATACAAACACAATCCGATCGAGACTTATTTCCTGCTCGATAACACCCGTACAATTTACACCGAAATTGTAAATACACACTTCAATTTAGCACTTAAGCTTTTCTAGAGATAGAACACAATCTTATCACTTGTAAATTAATTGTCCATTGTGTCCCACATTTACTCCTCTTCAGCTCCTCCTTTTATAAGTGAAATGTGCCAACGGTCACATTTCATTTCCTTGAATTTGATTGGTTGAGCAGAGGTTCAGTGTTTCAGACCTGGCGGTCAACTTTTCAGACCTGGCGGTCTGTTCTTCCAGTATGTAGGTCAAACCGGCTAGGTTTGTCTTTTACTCAATGTGGTAACTGTCGGTTAGACAGTTGTCTGTACTTGGAAGATTGTCTTTCTGATTTATCCTGTAGTGGAAAGATCCTGTAGGACGGTTTTCTGCAGCCTGCAGACTTTCCTCAGACTTGTATGAATATGAAAATGTTTAGTCTGTTCCTTTGGTATCATTCTCAACAGATACCCAAAGTATCTTCTTATGTTGGTTGGTTATTTGTCTTAACCGGATGGCTTCTGGGCTGGTCGGTTAATGACCGACTATCTGGTGTTTCCGGCCTTTGGTTTTGACCGATCTTGCCTTCTTTGTGCGGTCTTGTTTCTGGTCAGTTTAGGTGTTTGACTGGTTGAGCTTCTTAACCGGTTCATTGATTTGACCGGTCCGGTTCTTTGTCTGTTCCTGCATAGGAAGTTTATTTGTGTTAAGTTCTATTAACCGGTCAAATTTTATCTAACAGATAGTATACTTTTAATTCATGCGGATATTGTATCGGCCCAAAGAAAGATCAATATTGTCGGGCCGGATTAAATATATATATGTAATGATAAATATGTGACAATTATTTGATATTTTTGTGAACAATATTTCAGTCCAAAGATAGATTTATTGTTTGACATAATTTATTGTCAATATTTGATCATAACACTAAATTATCATTTACAAGTTAAGATTTATGTCAAAAGACTAACTTTTAACGTTGTGCCAGATAATTTAATTATTTTTTGATGGACAAATCTTAATATAAATGCTAATTATATTTGGATAAAAATATGTGTTTATGATTTCAGTTAATGCTTCCGCTCTTCAATATCTGCCAATGTTAATTCGATTCCTATACTGAATGGAAACAACTTTAAGGACTGAAAAGAAAATGTTCTGATTATCCTCGGTTGTATGAATCTAGACCTTGTGCTTAGGATTGATCGTCCCACTATTACAGATGAGGGTACACTTGATGAAAATGGGACCTTGAAAAGTGGGACAGATCAAATCGCATGTGTTTAATGATCATCAAGCGAGGAATTCTAGAAACATTTCGGAGTGATATCTTTGAAGTTACTTGATATGATCGGCTTTGTCGATAGAGACGGGGGTCTGGCTATTGATGAAGGCTTATGAAAAACCGTTTGAAAGAAATCTTGTTAGGGATTTAATTCGCTTTCTATTCTACGCGAACCCTTGTAAATACTTAAAACAGAATCAATGCGAAAATGTTTACTTAGGTTTGAAGCTCAAGATGAAAAATGTGAAGATGACAGAAATGAAATAACACAACAGTTTGTTTATGGATGTTTGGAGCAAACTCTCCTACGTCACCCCTTCTTCCAACCATCGGAAGGATTCACTATATTATGATTCGAATCAAATACAGTTTGCACACACTTAGCTCACTATTGAACAGAACACACTCTGTTCAATTAACAAGATGAAGAATATCACTCAGCTAATGGTGTTTTTGATTCTAGCTCTCTCTTGATTCACACACAGTAAAATCAGGAAAGCAGCTTACAGCTTGAATATTCAAAGGACTAATTTCTCAGAAATCAAGATGATCGAATGGTTTCTCTCTCTGTGAATTCCGGCAGTTCGTCCGTTGTCCTTAGGATTTGATAAATACTGGGCAGAGACTAATGGTCGAATCTTTAGAATGATAAGTGGTACTCTTCCATTGGAAAGCCTCCATAGTACACAGCAGGTTCTGAGCACAAGGATCGTGGCCGTACACCTACTGGTAGTGCGCCGAATATTCCATCAGATATGTACCTGCAAAACAAGTAATATGAAATAAATTCTCTTACGTGGCATTCGTTGGTTGGTTGTATATAGCTATCGTACTGATCTTCACTAGAAAGTGGAGCAGGAGTAGAGTACAGGTATAGCACGTGGGTAGGCGGGTGCTAGCTTTAAGCATACTACTTAAGCATAGCATTAGACGTATTTCAGTTAGACGACCTTGTCTAATGAAATCAAACGTCCCCATTTAAGAGCAGAATCCATTAGACCGCCTGGTCTAATGGGATTAGACTTACATCTAATTACAATCACTTCAGATTAATCTAGAGGAGTTAGACTACACGTCTAACTTTCACCAATTAGACTACACGTCTAATTGTTACAAACCATTAGACTGTACGTTTAATTCCGATTCTACTTCAGACTTGTCTGAAGGAGTTAGACTTGCGTCTAAATTTCAAGTTCTATTAGACTGCAAGTCTAACTCCACGAGTTAGACTGCACGTCTAATTACGGTTCTACTTCAGACTTATCTGAAGGAGTTAGAATTACGTCTAACTTTCAGGTTCTATTAGACTGCACGTCTAACTCCACGAGTTAGACTACACGTCTAATTACAATTCTACTTCAGACTTATCTGAAGGAGTTAGACTTACATCTAAGTTTCACAATCCATTAGACTTCACGTCTAACTCCGTAGAGTTAGACTGCACGTCTAATTCCGAAAATATATTAGATTGCACGTCTAACTCCACGAGTTAGACTACACGTCTAATTCCGAGATCTATTAGACTGCACGTCTAACTCCGCTGAATTAGACTTCACGTCTAATTCCGAAAATATATTAGACTGCACGTCTAACTCCACGAGTTAGACTGCACATCTAATTCCGAAATCTATTAGAATGCACGTCTAACTCCGCTAAGTTAGACTGCACGTCTAATTCCGAATATATTAGATTGCACGTCTAACTCCACGAGTTAGACTGCACATCTAATTCCGAAATCTATTAGACTGCACGTCTAACTCCGCTGAGTTAGACTGCACGTCTAATTACGAATATATTAGACTGCACGTCTAATTCCACGAGTTAGATTGCGCGTCTAATTCCGAAATCTATTAGACTGCACGTCTAACACCGCTTAGTTAGACTACACGTCTAACTTTGCTAGTTAGACTGAACGTCTAACTCCGTGCATCTAATGCCAAATCGGTCTAATGATCCTCATTAGAACCAAGTCTAATCAGATTGTTCTTTAATACACCTACATCAAAGACAATTAGACGCATAGGTTATTTCATTATCAAAATCCCACTAGTCAAACTATTTCAACACTTAGTCAAAATAATTTGACCCAACAATTTCCCCCTTTTTGATGATGAAATTTAAAACCTGCATATATATATATTAAAATACGCATTCATCACATAAATACACAAACCCTTGTTCACTTACAGCAAACTTCACAGACTTTGAAAAACCAATATTCGGAGTTTAATCAAAGAAACATTGTTTGAGAAACTTGAATAGAGTAACAGAAAAGAGATTATTGTTCTTCCTTTTTTACTCGAGGATCGGTTGGGCTCATGTCTTGACCACTTACCAGATTTAGAAAAGGAGGAAGAACGCGACCACCACGACCGCTTCCACTTGATCTTCCACCACGATCACCGCCACTAGCACGACCTCTTTGATCATAACCAGATTGCCTACCACGACCACCACCACTGCTTCGGCCTCCACGATCACTACCGATTCGACCTCCGCCTCTTTTAGTTGGCCTTGGATTTTCATCATTGCTCGGCACTCGTCTCGATCTGGTATCGGTTGACACACCGTCACTTCTTCTACTTGACTCACCTTGAGTGATACGGGGTTGATCTTTTTCGGCATCAGCTTTTGCATTCTCTTTTGCTTGAAACTTTCTTGCAGTAGAGTCAGTAAATTACAGTCGTTCATCATCATTTCTTCTTAAACATCCTTGAATTTCAATCATCTGGTTTTTCACCAGACTGAGTTCCTCCATAGTCTTTCGATGACGGTCATCATTGATGTGCCTTTCAATGTCCATCATTTCAGATTGACGACTTTAGAGCTTCTTTTCAAATTTGGAGAAGTTTGTATTTGCAATATGAGTCTCATACGTGTTCTTCTTCAAAGTATTATCCAACTCATTAAGAACCTTGATAACTTCAGCAAAATCCTTTCTTTCTTCTATTTGGGTGTTCAAAGCCTTTATCATATTTGATCCCATAGAGACCACGTTCTTCTGAAGAGAATAGAGCACAGAAGTCATAGACTTTAGAAGCTTGATACCCTCAGCAGACGATTCTTCATTAAATGAGTCTTCTTGAGAGTTTGTTGCCATGCTCTAAATAGGTTCAAAATGGGTATTAATCTGCATGGATTGCTCCGATTGATCCTTCTTAGACACATTACTAGCTTCATTTTTCTCTTTTTTTAGCAATTCCCTTTCAACTCTCTGAAATCTTTCATACAGATCTCCAGAATAGTGAAGAGGATTGTTGACATTTTCATGAACACTTCCCGCAATGATATTGGGGAATGGAAGAGGCCTGACAAATCCAGCATTTTGATTATATTCCTCCTCATATGAGGAACTCTTTTCTTCACCGTCTTTGTTTTTGGACGGTTCCCCCTCAGATCTGATAATTTTGGCTAAGTAATTCCAGCCTCCTTCTCTTGGGCTTCCTCTTTTCTTACAACTGGGGATATCACAACATTTTCATCATTATGAGCTTGAGCAGACTCCTCAACAACAATTTCTTCAGCAACTTCTTCATGCGTTAGAAGAGCTTGTTCAGGCTCTTGAACAATCACTTCTTCTTCTTCAAAGTGAGGATTCTCTTGAACAGGTTGATCCAAGATACGTCTTTCTTCAGCAGAAAGATTCCCAAATCCAATCAATAAAGCAGCATCTAGCTCATCTGCATCATCATTACCATTAGAGATATCCATCGGTTCATCATCATCAAAGGGTTTTGCTCTAGAGAAATTAGCGCCATGAACGAATCGGGTAACAATCGAGACGTAATTGTCCATGATGTCGTCTAATCTTTTTAACACTTTCACTTCCACTTTAGAGCCTTTCTCAACGGGGTTGAAGTTTGCCTTTCTAGCTTCAAGAATAGGGAATAACGCTCTTCCTCTTAAACATGCTTCAACAAGATCCTTTCTCTTCAGAGCTTCAGGCACATCTGAAGTTTTAGACCACTTGAGAGCCTTCTTCTCATTGGCTACACGCTTCTTCCATTCACGGATTATTTCAGAATTTGTTAGATCTTCATTATACTTGACTGACATTCTTTCCAGGATCCAAGATTCAAAAATTTCCATCTTTTCAACCGCAATGGCTTTGACTTGATCTAACACGAGGTCAACAATGCATGTTGCCTCCGATACTTCTTCATTATCAACAATTGCAATCTTCTTACCTTTTCCAGCAACCTCGACGGGTTTTGGAGTAGGTCTAGGTTCACTGAAAACAATTCCACATGACTGCCTTGCGGAACGCATCAACTCGTTCGCGGATTGGGGTTTCTTGCACAACTCAGCAGGGTGCTCTACACGAGTGACCTTCCCGGCTACTAAGGAATCCTTAGAAACGGGATTTAGCGAGGGAGATTCTCTGATATAAACAGAGGACTCCTTTTCAGCAGATTTACCAGCAACAAGGGTAAGAACAGCACCTTATTCTGGTTGGAACATCTCTGTAGCACCTGTGGTTACTTGATCGGGTTGAATAACAGAAGACTCAGCCCTGTTCACATTTTCAATATTTGGATCAGCTGACTCAACAGCAGGCCTTTCAGCAGATTCTTTCTCCAGATTAAAAATAGATTCAGCTTGTTTTATTACAGGAACATCAAACTTAGGCACATCGACCAATGATCTAGAAGAGGTTACCTTCATTGATTTAGACGCGTGGGGTTCCTTAGACTTCTTTTCTTTAGAGACACCGGATCTCGAGGTCTTTCTCAAGATGGTCGCCGGATAAGATAGAGAGGACAAGGGAGTAGAAGCAAGTACACTTGGACCTTGCCTGATTCTTGAATCGACTAATTTAGAATCCTTCCTTTTAGGACTTTTCAGACTAGAGGAACTAGCCTCTGATTCATTTATGGTTCTTGATCTCTTCGCCCCCGTTGACATAACAGAAGTAGATGGCTGTCTGGATCGAGTAGCAGGCCTTCCACCTGTCTGATAGCTAGAGGCACCTAAGGCAGACTCCATATTGTCTTCATTCACATCAGGGTGCTGGCGAATGTAAAGGCAGAAAATACCCTGGGAGAATTGATTTGCTCAGGTTCACCCATCAGAATCTCCAAATGCTACAACAATCGACTTATTTAGCCGCGAACGTTATACTTTCCTTGTTTTCCTGGTTGATAGAAAAGCTAAGGTTCTGCAAGAGAGTTGAGGCCTAGTTTACCTGGATTCCCTTTGAGATGGCGCACATATAGTCAAAACGATCTTAACTATAGAGATTGAAGGAACCAACCTTCCCTTGAAGTGATTTTTTCTATCACATCGTTTAGCAAAATATTGTGAGGTTTGAGGACCTTCTTACTTCCGTTTACATGGATCATCGAACCATCGGCAGAAAACGCCTTCTTCATCTCTTGCATTATATCTGATGAGAGAAGCATGTCGAACATATGCCCCTCCGTCGGAAGCTCAAAGCACTCCGCATAAACGGCCTCGTCAAAAGATATTTCCACGCCGTTAACGGTTGCTACTATAGAGTCGCCTACCATTGTTGCAGATTTGAAGAACTCGTGAACTTCTTTTTCGTAGAAGATGAAAGGACCTCCAAGATACTTTCTCAACCCATAATATTCTAGGGTTCTGAACATATCCACCACTTCCGGCTGATCAAAAGTGTAGATCGATGGAAAATCCACCTACAATGTACAATGACCCAGAGTGATTCTCTTGTTCACCATTTTTAGAGGAATATGAACAGACACAAGATTAAGAGAGATTTAGAGAGAAGGATGCAAAGAAAACTAGAGTTCTTAAGAATCTCGAGAGATGAAAAGCTTTCAAGCTCATGCAAGGATGTCCTTATATAGACAGAGAAAAGATATACAGAATAACCATCACTTTTCTTAGAGGTATGGCCCATCAATTAATGTTAGACGTCCTTTCCAAAGAGTGATCATTAAAAATGAGGATATATCAGTCATTCTCTCTAAACGTGAAAGACACGTGTCATCATGTCGTTAAAAGATGACGGTTTAATATTTGAGCGGAAAAAATGGATAACTCTTCATGTGGGACAGCTGTCCTTGATCGGTCTAATTGGCACGTAGTTAGACGTTTTTCTTACTGCACACATCCATACAACTAAACGTCTATTAGACGGATAGGTCCATTAGACGCATACGTCTAATTCAGTGTTGTGAAGAATACGTCTAATGTCTATTAGACGTGTACGTCTATTAGACGTGTACGTCTAACCGCGTAGGTTTTAAACCTCAACATATAGACTTAGATGTATAGATTGTGAGCAAAAATATGTCTAAGTACAGATCGTTTCTTTTAGACACCATTGTCTAATAGATCGATTAAGGTCATTCGTTTAGAGAGTATCTTTACTTTCAAAGTAATTTTCCCTCTCATTTTACATATGGACAGAAGAGCATAAGAAACAGTTTTTGTGGTCCAAATACCAAAAATATTTTTAACAAATAAAAACATTTAATCTACTAGAATGGCAAGGGCCATTGTTGATCTTCTAGGCTGTATACTCAAAAGAGTATTCTTCCTGCTTCCTTCCTGCAATGCTCCTGCATCACCTACAAAATAAACTATTTACACATTTTGGTACCCATATTTAATTGGGTCCTCGATCAATTAGTCCCTTAGGAATCCATATTTGAGTTATTCTGATGGATTTCCCATTTTGTGTTGTGATTAATGCATAGGATTTTGACTTAGCGGATGACTTCCTACTAGCCACTAATCCCTTAGTTTTTGAAGAAGACTTTCTTTTAAAACTCATTGACTTAGAGTCAGGTTTTTGATTTCCAGACTTGCTAGCTGCTTCTAGCTTATTCTTAAGTCAGCTAACAGTTGGCGGAACATAAATTATTTCATTTTTGAAAGCTAGTTCTTCATGAATAGGATCAGATTCAATTTCAGTCATACTCCCTTTGACAAAGCTTATTGGCTTAAACTTGTCAGTTGTTGAGTTTGACTTTTTGCAAGACAGGTTAGGGTCATCGCTATCAAATCCCAATCCGGATCTAGATCCAGAAGGTTTTAACTTGCTGATCTGATATTTGACAGCTTCTCCAGACCTTGTCCATGCACATACAACATAATTTAACCTCTTGTTTTCATATGAAAGAGTTTGAATCTGTTCTTTGAGCATCTCATTCTCAGATGAGATCTCTTCAACCTTCTTTTCAAAAATGTTTGACTCTTCAGTTTGAAATAGAATCAGTTTGTTTACATCTGGTGAAGATTTAGTTTTATTTAGGGATTTTGCTAGCTTTCTGTACTCGATGACCATGTCATCTAGTGAAGCTACTAGTTGTTCCATTGAAAACCTTTCAGAAGAAAAGTCAAATACCTCAGTCTCCTAAGTCCTTTCTTCATCTTCTCTTGCCATGAAGCAAACCACCTCTTCTTCATCACTTTCACTAGATGAGAAGTAGGAATCGCAGTTGTTTCGTAGGTTCTTCCCGTCACTCGCCATAAGAGCCTTTAGCTCTTTTCCATCATCCTTTGCATCTTCACGCTTCGGCTTCCGGCATTCAGATACATAATGACCTTTAATACCACAGTTAAAACACGTAACATTAGCTTTAGATTTTTTATTGTCGTTAGAATTTGAAGAGTTTGAGTTAGAGTTGCTCTTCTTCATGAAGTCGCCAAACTTCTTCACAAAGAGATACATGGCGTCGCTGCTCAGCTGCTGAGCCGCCATCTTCACATCCGGAGCGGTTGGTGGCTCTTCGGCAGTCACCAGAGCCTTGGCAATGATAATGGATGTGGATTGATCTTCTTCCATCCTACAGTTCAGCTCGAACTCATAGGCCTTGAGATCAGCAAAGAGATCAAAGAGAGAGATCTTGTTAAGATCTTTGGATTCTCTCATTGCCATCGTCTTTATGTCCCATTCTCTTGGAAGAGCACGCATGACCTTAATAGCAAGCTCCCGGTTGCTATAGGTCTAGCCTAAGATGGACAAGGAGGAGACAATCTTGCTGAATCTGGTGTCGAAATCGTTCATTGTTTCACCAGGACGCATCTTGAAGCTATCAAACTCCTGAGTGGAAACCATGATCTTGTTTTCCTTGGTTTGCTCGTTTCCCTCACACAGTTGGGTGAGTCTGTCCCAGACCTCTTTGGCAGTATCACATTCGATAATGTAGTTGAACATGCTATCATTGAGAGATCTGTACTGAACATCAAGAGCCATGTTGTTGAGATTGTTCTGCCTCTTTTCATCAGCGGTCCAGTCAGCTTTCTCCTTATCAATCTTGATAGGACCTTCTGTCACAATACTCCACATGTCGTCATGAAGAGAAGAAAGGTGAGCACGAACTCTTTTCTTCCATACAATGTAGTTTTCTCGAGAGAAGGTTGGAATGGTTGTAGCACTAGCATCTTTGGTTATGGTCGACATTTTTCAGGAAAAGCTTGAGAATAGAAACAGGGCTCTGATACCAATTGATAGGATTGGCTTTATCGATAGAGACGGAGTCTGGCTATTGAATAAAGGCTTATGAAAAACGGTTTGAAAGAAATCTTGTTATGGATTTAATTCGCTTTCTATTCTATGCAAACCCTTGTAAACACTTGAAACAGAATTAAGGCGGAATTGTTTACTTAGGTTTGAATCTCAAGATAAAAAATGTGAAGATGACTGAAATGAAATAACACAGCAATTTATTTATGGATTTTCGGAGCAAACTCTCATACGTCACCCCTTCTTCCAACCACCGGAAGGATGCACTATATTATGATTCGAATCAAATATAGTTTGCACACACTTAGCTCACAATTGAATAGAACACACTCTGTTCAATTTACAAGATGAAGAATATCACTCAGCTAATGGTGTTTTTGATTCTAGCTCTCTCTTGATTCACACACAGTACAATCAAGAAAGCAGCTTGCAGCTTGAATATTCAAAGGATTGATTTCTCAGTAAGCAAGATGATCGAATGGTTTCTATCTTTGTGAATTCCGACAGTTCGTTCGTTGTCCTTAGGATTTGATAAATACTGGGCAGAGACTAACGGTCGAATTTTTAGAATGATACGTGGCACTCTTCCATTGGAAAGCCTCCATAGTACACAGCAGGTTCTGAGCACAAGGATCGTGGTCGTACACCAACTAGTAGTGCGCCGAATATTCCATCAGAGATGTACCTAAAAAACAAGTAATATGAGGGAAATTCTCTTACATGGAATCCGTTGGTTGGTTGCATATAGCTATCGTACTGATCTTCACTAGAAAGTGGAGCAGGAGTAGAGTACAGCTATAGCACGTGGGTAGGCGGGTGCTCGCTTCAAGCATACTGCTTAAGCATAGCATTAAACGTATTTCAGTTAGACGACCTTATCTAATGAAATCAAACGTCCCCGTCTAAGAGCAGAATCCATTAGACCGCCTGGTCTAATGGGATTAGACTTACGTCTAATTACAATCACTTCAGACTAATCTGAAGGAGTTAGACTACATGTCTCACTTTTACCAATTAGACTAGACTTCTAATTGTTACAAACCATTAGACTACACGCCTAACTCCACTGAGTTAGACTACACGTTTAATTCCGGTTCTACCTCAGACTTGTCTGAAGGAGTTAGACTTACATCTAACTTTTAGGTTCTATTAGACTGCACGTCTAACTCCACGAGTTAGACTGCACGTCTAATTACGGTTCTACTTCAGACTTATCTGAAGGAGTTAGACTTACGTCTAACTTTCAAGTTCTATTAGACTGTACGTCTAACTCCACGAGTTAGAATGCACGTCTAATTACGGTTCTACTTCAGACTTATCTGAAGGAGTTAGACTTACGTCTAACTTTCACAATCCATTAGACTGCACGTCTAACTCCGCTGAGTTAGAATGCACGTCTAACTCCGCTGAGTTAGATTGCACGTGTAATTCCGAAAATATATTAGACTACACTTCTAACTCCACGAGTTAGACTGCACGTCTAATTATGAGATCTATTAGACTACACGTCTAACTCCGCTGAGTTAGACTGCACGTCTAATTCCGAAAATATATTAGACTGCACGTCTAATTTCGAAATCTATTAGACTACACGTCTAACTATGCTGAGTTAGACTGCACGTCTAATTCCGAATATATTAGACTGCACATCTAACTCCACGAGTTAGACTGCATGTCTAATTCCGAAATCTATTAGACTGCACTTCTAACTCCGCTGAGTTAGACTACACGTCTAATTCCGAATATATTAGACTGCACGTCTAACTCCACGAGTTAGACTGCACGTCTAATTCCGAAATCTATTAGACTGCACGTCTAACACCGCTTAGTTAGACTACACGTCTAACTTTGCTAGTTAGACAGCACGTCTAACTCCGTGCATCTAATGCCAAATCGGTCTAATGATCCTCATTAGAACCAAGTCTAATCAGATTGTTCTTTAATACACCTGCATCAAAGACAATTAGACGCATAGGTTATTTCATTATCAAAATCACACTAGTCAAACTTTTTCAACACTTAGTCAAAATAATTTGACCCAACATTACTTATGCTAAGGAATTTAATGAGGAAATTGAGAAACGTTTTGCAAAAATCGATAAGGCTAAAAGTATGTTAGGATCTAGGTAGCCGCTGGTGGACCGGGGGTTGGACCGGTTAGCGGTTCTCACTCGAAGGGTGGTGGTTAATCCAGTTAGAGATTAACACCGGGGTTTCAATACTTCACAACCGGTCACAAACCCTTGAACTAGGTTCAAGCGCGGAAGAGGTTTGCTTTCAGGTTGAAGCAGCACACTTGTTTGATGGACAAGGCCGGTTTTGGATAATGGAGATTTGAAGAATGGTGGGTCGGTTTCTGTAATCTGGAAATTTGGTATGATTAGTATAGAGTCGGTTTAGAGCGGTGTAGTTGAGTTAATCGGTTAGATAATGAAGCCGACAGAAAGTAAATAACAAGACAGATTTTATGGATGTTCGGAGATAAAACTCCTACGTCACCCCTTCCTCTCGAAACCGCGAGAAGGATATTCACTAAGGAATACAAGTACAATCCGATCGAGACTTATTTCCTGCTCGATAATACTCTTACAATTTACGCCGAAATTGTAATACACACTTTAACTTTAGCACTTAGGCTTTCTTAGAATAACACAATTTTATCACTTGTAGTAAATGCTCTTAACGCTTCACTTGTCTCACTGAGTGTCCCGCATTTACTCTTCTTCAACTGCCCCTTTTTATAGGTGAAATATGCCAACGGTCATATTTCACTGCCTTGAATCCGATTGGCTGAACAGAGGTGCAGTGATTCAGTGTTTCAGAGATTCAGACCTGCGGTCGTTTCCTCAGACCTGGTATTCTGTCTCAGACCTGGCGGTCTGTTCTTCTGGTTTGTAAGACAAGCCTACCGGGTTTGTCTTTTACTCAATGTAGACACTGTCTGTTGGACAGTTGTCTGTACTTGGAAGATCTTCTTTCTGACTTATCCCGAAGTGGAAGGATCCGGTAGTACTGTCTTCTGCAGCCTACAGTCTTTCCTTAGACTTGCATGGATATGGAAGTATTCAGTCTGTTCCTTTGGTATCATTCTCAATAGATACCCAAATTGTCTTCTTGTACAGGTCGGTCATTCGACTTAACCGAATGGCTTTTGGTAGGAGTGATATAACCGGACTTCTTCCGGTTATTCCTTTGCCTTGTGGCTGATCGGCTATTTGGTTTCCGGTTTTAAGCTTTGGCCGATCCTTTATTTGTGCGGTCACGTTCCGAATACTCTTGGTCGGTTTACTAGCTTGACCGGTTAGTTTTCTTTAGCCGGTTCCGGTTCGGTTCCTTGTTCCTACATGGAAAGTTTATTTAAGTTAGGTATGTTTGAACCGGTCTAATTTTATCTAACAATTTCTCCCTTTTTGATTATTTTATTTAAAATTATCAAAATCATGTAAGTTTGCAACCGTAGGCCGGTTGTTTTGTTTGACCGCCTTTTTGAAAATGGCTTTAGGAGAATTTTTCGAAAAATTTTGAAAAAAATTTTGGACGAGTCTTTATCTTTTATCTCATCAATTTCTCCCTTTTTGATTATTTTATTTAAAATTATCAAAACTAAGTAGAGATGCAAAAGATGGCCGGTTTTTCAAAAGTAGCTTTATATATATATAGTAAAGATAGCCGAAAACAACATAATATGTAAAGACACTAAGACAAGTAAAGGAAGGAGAGTCCCTATTCCGAGTCCGAGAAGTCGTATATGCTCTTTTTCTTCTTCGGTTGTTGTCGACTGGTCGGTTCGGAAGGCCGTCGTTTTGTAGACCGGGACTGCAATTGTTCTTCAACCTCCTCTTCGACTTGGTCGCCCTGCTGCGATGTACTCGTGACGACCGTTTCAGTGATCTCATTGAGCAGCTCGGCCATTTGAACTTTCTTAGGGGCCTCCCTCTTTCGCTTTTTCGGTGCTGAGGCGGAGGCGGCCGCCTTTTTCTTTTTGTTTTCGGCTGCGAATTCTTCCAGCTTCCGTTTTTGTCTTTCCAACCGCTCAGCATCCTCCGCAGCTTGAGCGACTGCTTTCTTCGTAAGTCCTGGGAAGATGACCTCTGCCCTTTTAATCCGCGCGGCTTCCTCTTCCTCTTCGGTAAGTTTAGTTGAACGCGGTGCCTCTTTCTCTTTGCCTGCTTCGGCATCCAGCGCATCCTGGACCCTTTTAGCCACTTGAGCATCAGCCGCTACAGCCGCGGCGTCCGCGTTCACCTTCACTCTTAGCAATTCGGCAACCTGTTCAGAGAGCGCCTTTAGTTCGGCCACGAGACCCACATTTGTCTTCTCGAGTTCGGAGACCCGATCGAGTGTTGTGCCCACCAGGTCATTATTCATTGATGTCAACCGTTGATCGGTTTCTCTTTCAAGCCGGTCGAAGTCTTTCTTTAAATCGGAGGTCAAGTCCTCCAGAATTGCAGTTCGCTGAACACATTTACTGCGCAGAACCGCCTCTTCCCACATATCTTCGCCGATTTCTGATTTCTTTCCAGAAGACACCTTGTGGTGTCGGTGAACTTGATGGCCGAATCAAATATTCTATTGGATCTATCCTTGAACGGTTGAACCACGGAGTCTTCAAACTCCTGAATGCGGTTATCAATCAGTTCTGATGTGGAGGCTTCAAGCTTTTGAAGACGGTCCTCAACCCATTCTTTCGTGAAGTCTGAAGCGGGGACTTCCGGTTCTGGAGGAGGGGATTGCCCGGTGAGGTTGGGGTCGGCTCTTTCATCGGAATCTTTGGATGCCGCATTCTCCTGTGGAGGTGTTGGGCAGTGTTCCGGAAACGTATCGATCTGGGGAGGAGTATAGACCGGTATTTTCATCCGGCTGCGTATGGCCTCTAGCCGTTCGATTTCTAGAATAAGTTCCCCTTTGGCTTTTTCAAGCCTTGCTAACACCCGCGGCGCTACGGTGTCTTCCTGTTCTATCTTTTCGAGTTCCTCCGTAATTTTCCGGATGCGTGTTGTTAGCTTCCGTAATTGGACCTTCGGTTTTAAGAGGCAGGTTCAGTATTGTACCTCTTGGAGTGTGTTGGAGTTTGTAAGGTTCATGAGCATGTCTTCTACCTCCTCCAATCTTTGGATGCACTCCTCGTCTGTGTGGCCCGGTAGGATTTCTCTATACGGTGTGCCGTATCGGTGATCGTGCCATTCCAGGTAGAGTTCTTCAATTGACTCGGCTCGCTTTTTGACGCCTTGAAGGAGTTTCCGAGATATCCTATCGGCCTCTGCTTCTTCGGCCTCCTCCTTCTCTTTGTCGCCGTCCTCATTACCGGCTTCTTTATCACCCTCTTCTCCACCCTCGGTTGTCTCAGGGTTGGTGTTTGGTTCGGCATCATTGGGGCTCTGGGCCGGATTGTCGGCTTCATTGACCGTTCTATCATCCTCGGTCTTCTCCGTATCGGTTCTCTCAGAGAAGGAAGCCGACTCCTCATCTTCTGTTTGCTGCGGCGGTTCCGAGGAGGTTACTTTCTCCTTTCCTTTGCTTTCAGCATTTGCTTTGGATGGGGCAGCTTTCTTGGCGGCTTTCTTCTTTCGGCCTCCTGTGGAACTGGGGGCCGGCTGCTTCCTTTCTAGGAATTGCCTCGATCTGATGAGGCATCGTTCTACGACAGCGACGCCAGGACCGATGTCGAGATTGAGGTGAAGGAAGATCTTACCTAGAGGAACGGCGTATCCCCACGACCGGTTTGAATCCGGTTCCACCATATCTATTAGGTTGCTGAACACCGCCTTTGCCCAATTAACCTTTCGTCCCTCCAATAGACCGATCAGCATCTTGATTTTGTCTTTTGTGAGGTTGCTGAAGTTTCCTCCCCTCGCCAGAATCACCCTTGCGAAGATGTCACATATTGGGATATACTCCGGCTTCAACGTTTGTTTGCTGCCGGATGCTTTGATCGGCTCTTTAGTTGCCGATAGAATCTTGCAAGCTGCCTCAAAAGTGTCCTGCTCTATTTCTGCCGTTGCATCCTGGCCAGTTGTCGGAAGACGCAGGCTCTCTGCCACCAATGCCTCAATGAGCTCTATTTCAGAACCGCATACAGTCGCGGTGATTTTGTCGTTGGAGATGGTTGCGGTTTTGAAGAATTCTTCGACCTCATCTTTGTATATAACATGAGGACCGCCAAGGAAATATTCCAGACCGGTTTTGATTACCCGGTCAAGAACTTCCTTTGCCTCGGACGTACCATTTAGCCGGATTTCCTCGAAATCCACTTGAGATAGGAGTCTGAACAGAGCCGAATCACGTCCCATGTTAGAGTGTTTGAGAGAGTATGAGAGATAGCCGCTTCAGAAAGTGAGAGATCTTAGAGAGAGAAAGAAGATTCGTGTGAGAATGAAATAAAATGACCGAGAGTCCCTTTTATAGATGCGGTTTGGAAGCCCAACCGTCCCATCAATATTGGGCGGGAAATTTCCCTCCAATTTGAAAGAAGCGGCAAACCGTGGGCGGGAGATAATGGGCGCCAAACAAAGGGCGGTAAACAGAGGGGCGGCAATTTTGGGCGGGAGGTTTCCCTCCAAAGGCCTTTGCTTATGTCATTTATGACGCACTCTTCTTCTTGAAACCGTTTAATTTTGCGGCTTCTAGGTCTAACCGGTTATTTTGAGTGATCAGAGTGTTTGCAGTTTATTTTGAGCAATTTTATGTGACCGAATAAGAATGCGGTTTGAAGAGGTTAACCGGTTACTTAGATAAATATTCAAAGAATTAGGAAGACACGGTCATTTAAACTGAAATGAGATTCAAAAATATTGCAGAAATAAAACCGACAGAAAATTCGGTATAGGCATACATAAATAATGGAAAGTACAGCCTATGAAAAAGACATTCTAGAAATTCGGTCTATCGCCGAATCCTTGTCTAGGATGTTTGAGGAAGAGACCGGTGTGCCCGGTCCGAACTCTGGCCGGTACCCAAGAATCAGCTTGCTGATATGCGGTGCATACCCGAGACCTCTCTTAGTCAGCACCATATTCTTGAGATTCTCGAATATGACCGTTGACCAGTTGATGGCCGATTCGCAAAGGATGTGGGTCATGATGTTGTAGGTATTTCTAGAATACCGTTGATTCGGCGATTGACACAGAATCGAACGAGTCACGATTTCGAGAAGTAGTTGACCGTGACTAGCAAACTGGGTTTTCGGCCCGTAGTGTTCCACCGGAGAAGGGGTGGCCGATAGGTATTGGGCGAGTTCAAATCCCGCAAGGTCCTCTATGGTCGGAAAGTCAGAAAATCCCTCAGTAGGTAGACCGAATAGTAAAGCAAATTCAGCTTCATCGATCCAGAATGTGTGGTCTCTGACGGTAGAGACGATATACTTTCCCCTGATGCAGGCGCTTCGAAAGAAGGCCTTGACATCTTCTAGGAGGATTGGGCCGGCCTCTTCAAGAAAAGGTTGAAGACCGGTTTCAGTGAGAGAGTGAAACATTAACTTTTGTTCAGGAGTTCCGTCTATCTCTCCCATGCAAGAGTCGAAGTCAATGCTTAAGAAGTTACCCAAAGTTCGGCTCGGCATGATTTTGGTGTTGAGAGAGATAGAATTCAAAGGATTTCAGAGGTATTTTAATGCTTTCGAATGTGGTGATTTGATTAGAGGATGGCTCCTTATATAGGATCGGTTTTGGAGGGAAGATCCAAGCATTGATTATCAGTTTTGTTTTATTAAGGAAAAGAATCTTTACCTTTCTAAGGTGCATGGGGAAGCGGCAGATTGCGAGGCTCGAGGTAGTTGTTAGTTGGAAAGTAACCAGATTAGTTAGATATTAAATATTCAGGTGGTTGGGAATTATCTCATTAATTAGGGATGCACTTAAACATAACCGAGATTAATTAGATGAGACCGAAAATAACATAGAACAATGCCGAAATGGCATGAATAACAATGAGGGGAACATGAAATCAAACGAAACATAACTGAAACCGAAGGGAACACAGATGAAGCCGAAACGATCAAACATGAGTTGGATAAAGATACACCCGGTACATACTGCAAAACGACCGGGTGCAAGAAGGAGTGACTTAATGTGCGCGGGAAGGGGCTTCACGGGGGGGGGGGGGTTGAAGTTCCTCCTCCTCCAGGCTCTCTTAAACCGATCATAGAATGAATCAGTTATCTCTCTGGTTAGCACCTGGGCTTGGTTCAAACCCTCGCCAAGACAGGTTGGGACACCAAGTTCCACGAGAAGGCTGCTTATTTGGGGAATGAGACCGACCGACCGGATGCCGACCATCTAGATGAGGTCGTCGAATAGCACCCGGGACCAATTTACCGGTGTACCGGTGATTATAGCCGCCGTCATGTTGAAAGTCATGGCACAGTAGGTGTTGGTGACATCCCTTCCGAGGATGCCCCTACCTATTACATCGTTGAGGAGCTGATATTCAGCCCTCAGGTGTGACTTAGCGCCGCGATTGTCAACAGGCTCATCCGACCGGGCAAGAGAGAGGGAGACCTCAGCCTTAATGTTGGCCGGTGGGTTGAGGTCTGTGAGCCCTTGCTTGGGCAGACTGAAGCACCGAGCGAAGTCCTGCTCGGTGAAATCGAAGATAATACCCCCAACCTTGGATTGAATGTGGGTATCAAAGTGAGGGGTACCCCTGAATACTCTGGCATTATAGAAAAACTCCAGAATGGATTCAGGGTAGACAGTCTGCTTATCGTCCAGAAAATACTGAAGGCCAGTATCTTCCAGAGCCTTAATCATCCTATACACTTCATAGTGCTCGGTACTGGAGCAAGATTCAAAATCAACTTGAAGAATGTTTGGGAACTGAGACATGGTTGCCTTAGTGAGAGGATGTGTTTTGTCTTGTGAATGTTTTAGTGAATGTGTGTTTTCCTTAAGTACTAGTTTAGGGACTATCCTATTGTCCAGGTTTTTAATGAGATAATGTCTATTGACCGCAGGGTATAAGATACTGCATGAAATAGGCAGGTTTTTCAGACTAGGTTGTCGGTCATAGGCCTGGACTGTGAAAGATATCAAAAGATCTTCACGTCTTTTTAGGCGCGACCAGTTTTTCTTTGAGAGGGTAATGTTTCAGAACAGATATCCTTAAACCCTAATAATTATTCCTCTTCTGTTTGAAATCCAAATAATCTAGGATAGCCTGCTTCCGAACCGGTCAGGTATCAGTTGTTCATCCCGATGCGGTTATTTGGTGCATGCACCAAGTAGCCGGTCGGTTTACTCTATCTGATAAACTGGGCGGTTCTTCCACAGACACCCTGAAGATTCGAAGTTCAACAGTTTAGGAAGAATTACCGGTTTTGTCTATCTGAACCGGTTTCCCTTTAAGCATCCTTTGGAAGGATTTGGCTAATGTCGGTTAAGCCGAGAGTAAGCCTGAATTGAGAAAACTTAGCTTCCTGTAGAGGCTTCGTGAAGATGTCGGCTACTTGTTGATCGGTCGATACGTATTCCAGCCGGATATGCTTCAGCGTGACATGCTCCCGGATGAAGTGATGCCTTATGTCGATATGCTTGGTTCTGGAGTGGAGAACCGGGTTGTAGGTGATCGCAATGGCACTTGTATTGTCACAGAAGATCGGGGATTCTTCGGCTATAATACCGAAGTCCTTCAGCTGTTGTTGAATCCACAGGAGTTGTGAACAGCAACTTCCGGCCGCCAAGTATTCAGCTTCCGCGGTTGATGTGGCCACCGATGTCTGTTTCTTGCTGTGCCATGACACTAGTCGGTCACCTAGGAATTGGCATGTACCGCTTGTGCTTTTCCTGTCAATTTTACACCCTGCATAGTCTGCATCTGAGTAACTTGTTAGATTAAAGGACGAGTCCTTTGGGTACCATAGGCCGACATCAGGTGTGCCCTTTAGATACTTCAGTATCCTCTTTGCGGTTGTGTAATGGGATTGCTTTGGATTTGCTTGAAATCTCCCACACACACCAACTGCAAACAGGATGTCCGGTCTACTCGTTGTCAGGTACAGTAGGGAACCGATCATTCCCCGGTATGCAATCTGGTCTACCGATTGGCCCTCATCATCCCTGTCCAGTTTAATTGATGAGCTCATTGGAGTAGCCGCCGAGGAGCAAGTATCCATCCCGAACTTCTTTAGCAGCTCCTTGGTATATTTAGGTTGGCTGATGAATGTTCCTTCTTTGAGTTGTTTAACCTGAAGACCTAGGAAGAAACTTAATTCTCCCATCAAACTCATTTCAAACTTGTCAGTCATCATTTTTGAAAACTTATCACATAACTTAGGGTCGGTTGATCCAAAAATAATATCATCTACATAGATTTGAACAAGTAGGATATGTTTCTTCTTTTCAAATTTAAACAATGTTTTATCCACCGAACCGATGGTGAAATCATGTTTTAATAGAAATGCGATTAGTGTATCATACCAGGCTCTAGGTGCTTGCTTTAGACCGTATAAAGCTTTATTTAGCCGGTATACATGGTTTGGAAATGCAGCGCTTTTGAAACCGGGTGGTTGTTCAACGTACACTTCTTCACGTAGGTCACCGTTCAGAAATGCACTTTTAACATCCATTTGAAAAACCTTAAAGTTTTTGAAAACCGCAAAAGCTAGAAAAATCCTAATGGCTTCAATCCTGGCTACAGGGGCAAATGATTCTTCAAAATCAATGCCTTCTTCCTGTTTGTAACCTTGAGCCACTAATCTGGCTTTGTTCCTCGTGACCAAACCGTCCTCATTGAGTTTGTTTCTGAATACCCATCTTGTTCCTATGACCGATTGATCTTTCGGTCTGGGAACTAGGTACCAGACTTTACTACTCTCGAACTGGTTTAGCTCTTCTTGCATTCCCAAGATCCAATCCGGATCTGACAATGCTTCATCTATTCTTTTCGGTTCAATCTGGGATATGAAAGCGGAGTTAAAATATCCTTCCAGAAGTTGACCCCTAGTTCGAACAGGTTCTGAAGGGTCACCTATAATTTGCTCAGGAGGATGTTTACTGTTTCTTCTGAGATTTAGTTCAGGAGTGTCTACCAAATTACCGTTAACTTGATCAAGGCTAGACATGTCGGTAGGCTGAACATGATTGTCAGACCGACCGACTCCCTCGGATTGGACCGAAGTGTCAGCTTCCTGTTGTGGAACAGCTTGATCCGGCTGGGTTTCAATGTTACCCATTTGGTCATGGACAAACTGCCTGAAGACCGGAGTCTCATCTTCACTATCAGAATGAATATCGTTATTTTCCAATCTGTTGTGTAGATCAAAGCATGAAGCAGTATTGCTTTCAACCGATTCATTGAAAACAACGTGAATTGTTTCCTCCATGGTTGCAGTTCTATTATTATATACTCTATATGCTTTACTTACTGCTGAGTATCCTAGCATGATCCCGGTATCGGTTTTTGCATCAAAAACGGTGAGTTGGGTTTTACCATTTATATGTATATAACACTTACAACCGAAAATCCTGAGGTACTTGAGTTTAGGAACCCTGTTAAAATAAACCTCATACGGTGTTTTGTTGTGAAATCTGTTTATTAAAGAGCGGTTTTGTGTATAGCATGCAGTGTTGATAGCCTCAGCCCAAAATTTCTGAGCAATGCCGGAATCGGCTATCATGGACCGCGCGGCTTCCTTGAGAGTCCGGTTTCTTCTCTCGGCCAAGCCATTTTGTTGAGGAGTCCTAGCACTAGACAACTCGTGTCTAATGCCGGATTCATCAAGATATGCAGTTAATGTACTATTGGTAAATTCGGTACCTCGATCACTTCGAATGCTATTAATGCGAGTTGATTTTTCATTTTGCAGTCGCTTAAGAAGTGTGATCAGGTTTGATACGGTTTCACGTTTAGATGGTAGGAATATTACCCATGTAAATCTAGAATAATCATCAATAACTACCATGGTGTAAAGCATACCTCCTAGGCTAATGACCTGAATCGGTCCAAATAAATTCATGTGAAGAAGATCTAAGCATCGGCTAGATTGGATGTTTCCTTTACTCTTAAAGGATGACTTAGGCTGTTTACCCATTTGACATGCTGAGCAAACCTTATCCTGGTTAAATACTATATCAGGAATACCTTCAACTAGCTTTTTACCACGAATGTAGTTTAAAGTTTTCATGTTTAGATGGTTTAGTCTCTTGTGCCACAGCCAGGTTTGATCGGTCTTAGCTATCATGCATATAGGATATTCTATTCTAGTTTTCCAGTCTACCTTATAGATGTTACCTATCCTATTTCCAGTTAGTAGTACGATACCTTGAGAGTTCTTAACTAAGCATGCATGTTTAAGGAATTCTACCGTGTATCCAACATCACACATCTGACTAATGTTAAGCAGGTTAAAACGTAGGTTTTCAACTAAAAGTACATTATCAATAGTTAGGTTACCATGGACAATCTTACCCTTGCCCACAGTTTTACCTTTTGAGTTGTCACCGAAGGTGATTAGAGCACCGGTTGCTGTTCTGATATCGGTTAACAAATTGCTGTTTCCGGTCATGTGCCTGGAACAACCGCTGTCCAAGAACCATTTGGAGTTTCCTAGCCGTTTCTTTGGATCCTGCAAAATGTACATATTTATAACTATTTGGTACCCACATTTACTGTTCTTCATTTGCCATGAGACACGTAAGTTCATCATCACTGTCACTGTGAGCCCATAGACTTCCTCCATCGTCGGCTATCAATGCTTTCGGTACCTCACTTCCTTCACCGGTTTGTTGGTAATTGTTTCGGTCATTTTGATAGTCCGGTTTCTGGGTATCCCTCCTTGGTTTCCTGCATTCCCACTTAAAATGTCCCAAACAGTTACAGTTGTAGCATCTTACATTGGATTTGTCACCATAGTAGTTGTTCGTTGGTTGGCTTCTTTTCATGAACCTCCCAAATTTCTGTGCAAGCATTGCCATGGCATCCTCAGTGAACTGTTCGGCGGTTCTGATCGGTACGGGTGCAGGAACCGGTGCCGGTGCAGGTGTAGGAGCAGGTGCAGCCGGTTCTGTAGATGTGATTAGTGCTCTGGTTGATGTTGAAGCCGAGACTTCCTCTTCGGTTCTAGATCTCATTTCAAACTCATATGCCTTGAGATCTTCGAATACATCGTATAGTTTCATCTTACGTAGGCTCTTTGACTCCCTCATTACCATTATTTTTATGTCCCAAGCACTTGGAAGAGATCTCAAAGCCTTCATAACTACCTCTTTGTTCTCATACTTCTTGCCCAGAGTTGCTAGTTCATCTAACACACCAGTGAACCGGTCACTGTATTCCTTCATAGTTTCTCCTGGTTTCATTTTGATGCTTTCAAACTTCTGTGTGGCCACCATTATTTTGTTCTTTCATTTCCTTCAAAGATCTGGATGACCGTGTTCCATGTCTCCTTCGCGGTTTTGCAGTCTCTGATCTTGCAGTATGTGTTTCTGTCCACGCTGTTGGAGATCCGGTTTCTTGCATGGTTGTCCAGATTGTTTCTTCTCCTATCTTCAGCCGTCCATTCCTTTCTGTCCTTATCAATGAATATCGGTCCTTCGGTCAGAATGGACTCCATTTCATCATCCAAGGTGACTAGGTGCAGGTGCATGCGTGCCTTCCAGTTGGCAAAGTCATCACCTTCTAGCATTGGAGGCCTATCCTGATACATGCTTGCTTGAGTATTGAAACTAACTGCTCTGATACCAATTGTTAGGATCTAGGTAGCCGCTGGAGGACCGGGGGTTGGACCGGTTAGCGGTTCTCACTCGAAGGGTGGTGGTTAATCCGGTTAGAGATTAACACTGGGGTTTCAATACTTCACAACCGGTCACAAACCCTTGAACTAGGTTCAAGCGCGGAAGAGGTTTGCTTTCAGGTTGAAGCAGCACACTTGTTTGATGGACAAGGCCGGTTTCGGATAATGGAGATTTGAAGAATGGTGGGTCGGTTTCGGTAATCTGGAAATTCGGTATGGTTAGTATAGAGTCGGTTTAGAGCGGTGTAGTTGAGTTAATCGGTTAGATAATGAAGCCGGCAGAAATTAAATAACAAGACAGATTTTATGGATGTTCGGAGATAAAACTCCTACGTCACCCCTTCCTCTCGAAACCGCGAGAAGGATATTCACTAAGGAATACAAGTACAATCCGATCGAGACTTATTTCCTGCTCGATAATACTCATACAATTTACACCGAAATTGTAATACACACTTTAACTTTAGCACTTAGGCTTTCTTAGAATAACACAATTTTATCACTTGTAGTAAATGCTCTTAACGCTTCACTTGTCTCACTGAGTGTCCCGCATTTACTCTTCTTCAACTGCCCCTTTTTATAGGTGAAATATGCCAACGGTCATATTTCACTGCCTTGAATCCGATTGGTTGAACAGAGGTGCAGTGATTCAGTGTTTCAGAGATTCAGACCTGCGGTCGTTTCCTCAGACCTGGTATTCTGTCTCAGACCTGGCGGTCTGTTCTTCCGGTTTGTAAGACAAGCCTGCCGGGTTTGTCTTTTACTCAATGTAGACACTGTCTGTTGGACAGTTGTCTGTACTTGGAAGATCTTCTTTCTGGCTTATCCCGAAGTTGAAGGATCCGGTAGTACTGTCTTCTGCAGCCTACAGTCTTTCCTCAGACTTGCATGGATATGGAAGTATTCAGTCTGTTCCTTTGGTATCATTCTCAACAGATACCCAAATTGTCTTCTTGTACAGGTCGGTCATTCGACTTAACCGAATGGTTTTTGGTACGAGTGATATAACCGGACTTCTTCCGGTTATTCCTTTGCCTTGTGGCTGATCGGCTGTTTGGTTTCCGGTTTTAAGCTTTGGCCGATCCTTTATTTGTGCGGTCACGTTCCGAATACTCTTGGTCGGTTTACTAGCTTGACCGGTTAGTTTTCTTTAGCCGGTTCCGGTTCGGTTCCTTGTTCCTGCATGGAAAGTTTATTTAAGTTAGGTATGTTTGAACCGGTCTAATTTTATCTAACAAAGTAGCACGCTTCTAGCGAGCTTAACCTCAATGAAATATAAAGGAAAAGGAAATATAAGGGAGTACATTATGGAAATGTCTCACATTGCTTCAAAACTAAAAGCACTAAAGTTAGATCTTTCTAATGAACTGCTCGTGCATTTAGTTTTGATCTCTCTTCCTGCACAATTTAACCAGTTTAAGGTAAGTTATAACTGTCAGAAGGAGAAATGGACTCTTAATGAGCTCATTTCATATTGTGTGTAAGAGGAAGAGAGATTGAAGCAAGATCGGACTGAAAGTGCTCATTTGGCTTTAAAAAATAGCTTCAGGGATCAAAGAAATAAAAGGAAGAACCCTAAAGAAGTTGCTGGTGGTCCCGCACAAAAGAAACAACAAACTAAAGAAAATGAGGAATTTAGTTGTTTCTTTTGTCAGCAATCCACACACATGAAGAGGGACTGCACCAAATATCACGCGTGGCGTGCAAAGAAAGGTGACATTCTTACTTTAGTTTGCTCTGAGGTTAATTTAACTTCAGTACCGAGTAACACTTGGTGGGTGAATTCTGGTGCTACTACTAACATTAGTGTTTCTATGTAGGGTTGCATGAACTGCCGAAAGCCAAGTAATGATGAAAGATTCATATTTGTGGGCGATGGCAAATCAGTTGAAGTCGAGGCTATTGGGAACTTTAGATTATTATTAAGAACCGGTTCTTATTTGGATTTGAAAGACACTTTTATTGTACTGTCATTTAGACAGAATTTGGTTTATATTTCTGTTTTGGACAAATTTAGTTTTTGTTGTTCATTTGGGAATAGTCGGTTTAGTCTTTCTTTAAATTCAAGTATTATTGCAACTGGTTCTTTATCGGTTTATTATAATCTATATTTACTTGATACGGTTGCCTCATATAATGAAACTTTGCATACAAGTACACGCGTACTAAAAGAAAATTAACAATTGAGAATTCTGCATCAATTTGGCACAAGCGTTTAGGTCATATATCTAAACACAGAATTGAAAGACTTGTAAGTGATGGAATTCTTGATTCCCTTGATTTTTCCAATTTTGAGGTTTGTGTTGGATGTATTAAGGGAAAGCAAACAAATGTAAGAAAATTGGGTGCCAATAGAACTACAGACGTCTTAGAACTCATACATACTGATATCTGTGGGTCATTCCCTACGGCCTCTTGGAATGGTCAACGATATTTTATTTTGTTCATAGACGATTATTCAAGATATGGCTACCTTTATCTAATTAGTGATAAGTCCCAAGCACTGGACGTGTTTAAGGCATACAAAGCTGAAGTAGAAAATCAGCTTGGTAAAAGAATAAAATCTGTCAGATCTGACCGTGGTGGTGAATACTATGGTCGATATGATGGATCGGGAGAACAACGTCCAGGACCATTTGCTAAATTCCTATAGGAATGTGGAATTGTACCTCAATACACTATGTCAGGTTCTCCTCGCATGAATGGTGTATCTGAGAGACGAAATAGAACTCTTAAAGATATGGTAAGAAGCATGATTTCTCATTCTACTTTACCAGAATCTCTCTAGGGAGAAGCCATAAAGACTGCAGCATATATTCTCAATAGAGTTCCAACTAAAGCAACAACTAAAACTCCTTATGAGCTTTGGACCGGTAAAAAGTCAATCCTAAAGCATTTTCATATTTGGGGATGTCAAGCAGAAGCAAGGCCTTATAAGCCAAATGAAAAGAAATTGGACTACAAAATAGTTAGTTGTTACTTTATTGAATATTCTGAGAAATCAAGGGGTTATAAGTTTTTTGTTCCCACGAACAAAACTATTTTTGAGACGGAAAATGCAGTGTTCTTTGAGAATATTGAGTTTGAAGGGAGAAATACTAAAGAATTTGTATTTGAAGAGGAATTTGTTCAAATTCCTACAATTGTTACTGATGATAATCATGAATTTATTTATGATATTAATCAAGAAGCAATTCCAGAACTTCAAGACATTAATACAAATCTTCCCATTGAAAATGAGGTAAACATTCCTGAAGAACAAACTCAACAACCTCAAGAACAAATGTCATTACGGAGATCCACGAGAGAAAGGAGAAATGCTATTTCAGATGACTATATTGTATTTCTCTAAGAACATGAGGATAGCATTGAAATGATAGAAGATGATCCTATCAACTTACATCAAGCAATGCATAGTTCTAATTCTCATAAATGGATTATTGTCATGAATGAAGAAATTAAGTCCATGAAAGACAATGACGTTTGGGATCTAGTCTTATTACCTGAAGGTGCGTAATCTATTGGTTGTAAATGGATATTTAAAACCAAAAGGGATTCAAAGGGTGATGTAGAAAGATATAAGGCACGTCTTGTTGCAAAAGGTTTCACTCATAGGGAAGGTACTGATTTTACAGAACCCTTTTCTCCTATTTCGACAAAAGACTCTTTTAGAATGATCATGGCATTAGTGGCGTATTTTAATCTTGAGCTGCACCAAATGGATGTTAAGACTGCGTTTCTAAATGGCAACATTGATGAAACAATTTTTATGAACCAACCAGAAAATTTTGTGGTGGGAGAACCAAACAAAATGGTTTGTAAACTAAAGAAATCCATATATGGTCTCAAGCAAGCTTCTCGTCAATGATATCACAAATTTCATGAAATTATTACCTCATTTGGTTTTGAGAGTGATGTAATTGATGATTGTGTATACCACAAGTTTTGTGGGAGTAGACATATTTTTCTGATTTTATATGTTGATGATATATTGCTCGCTAGCAATGATACAGGCTTACTACATGAAAATAAAAGATTCCTTTCAACTAAGTTTGAAATGAAAGATCTTGGTGATGCCTCTTTTGTATTAGGAATTCAGATACATCGAGACCGTTCTCGAGGTATACTTGGATTGTCACAAAAGAGCTACATTGAGAATGTACTAAAGAGATATTGCATGCAGGAATGTAAATCAGGAATTACCCCCGTTGTTAAAGGAGACAAATTTTGTCTTCAACAATGCCTTAAGAATGATCTTGAAGTTAAAGAAATGCAGAAAATCCCTTATGCATCTAGAGTAGGGAGTTTGATGTATGCACAAGTTTGTACTCGACCAGATTTGGCATACATTGTTGGAATGTTGGGAAGATATCTGAGTAACCCTGGTATGGATCATTGGATAGCAGTCAAGCGGGTTATGCGGTATTTAAAAAGAACTAAAGACTTCATGCTCACATATAAGAAATCGGACCAACTGGAGATCGTTGGATATTCAGACTCGGATTTTGCTGGATACGAAGACAGTCGGAGATCCACTTCAGGTTATATCTTCATGCTTGCTAGAGGAGCAATCTCATAGAAGAGTGTTAAACAAACACTCATAGCTTCCTCTACTGTGGCCGCTGAATTTATAGCATGTCATGAGGCATCTAATCATAGAATGTGGTTGCGGAATTTTGTCAATGGACTGAAAATTGTGGAAGGAATTGAAAGACCATTAAAGTTATTTTGTGACAATAAATTAGCAGTCATGTATTCAAATAATAATAGGAGTTCAACCAAGTCAAAACACATTGACATCAAATTCCTAGTTGTTAAAGAAAGAGTAAAGAGTGGTCATTTATATATAGAACATATTGGTACAAACTCTATGATTGCGGATCCGTTAACTAAGGGACTACCACCTAAGGTCTTTGTGGAGCATAATGCTCGAATGGGTGTTATGTCATTTAAAGATATTCAGTTTTAGTGGGAGTTTGCTTCTATATATATGTAACACGGACTTATTGATTACTACAGTTTATGGATAATAAAGAATTTTTGTTACACTCTGTTTTCTTGAAAACTTTGATCTCATTAGGGACCAGTTAGAAGTTGACATGATTCATTATCACATTAGATGTCATTTATATGCTACACATCCATACTATGATCTATGTCATTTAGTTATACTGATATTCGTGATCATTGATGGGTTGAATTACGAACTAATGTAATTAAAACCTCTTTGGTCCAATGTTTATATAATTAATGGACGAGATTGATTTAGAGTGACTTTTAAATTATGATAGCTACATTATTTGCGCATAAAGATGAACACATTTTATTACATATATTGTCCAAGTGGGAGATTGTTAGATTTATTGGACTAATATATATAAATAATGTGTTTGGGCTATTGTTTATTCAGAACTCAATTGATAAAGTGATCCACTAAATTATTTTAGTTATTGGGCTAAGTCATGTTTAGTTATTAGTATAGTACAGTTTATTATGTGTAGAAACCGGATATTTATTTAATATTTATGATGGAATAAATAATAAATAAATTACAATATAAATAGGGTTGTGGTCCCCGATTCATAGATGTCAGTTTCATTTTCTCGTAACCTCCATCGTTAGAGAAAAGCACGAGAGACGGTCTATAAAATTGGAAGATCCAACCTGTGGTAACTCAAAAGTTTTGGGCAATGACATCAGGTACGCTTCCGCTTAATTTATCATATCGACTCATTAACATAGAATCATTATTCTTGTTTTGTCTAGTTAAACACTAATATAATGTTGAAGATTATAGATTATGACTAAAGAAAACTATTAGATAATCCGGACTAAAACAAGATAAGAATAAATATATCTAACATGTAGTTCCCAACAACTATATTTTCCTATTCTTTGACGCATTTCTCCTCCACTTCAGTGGGAAATTTAAATTCAAAATGAGAGTTGAGAATCTCAACTTTTGTTTTAAACTCACCCAAGTAGATTTGACCTTTGTATGAATGATCTTCTACTTTCTTTTCTACATTCTTTTTCCAGACTTCATTTACCTTCTAGTTGAAATTAATCCTGATAGTATAGGTCTTTGATTTTGGGGATTTCATTAGCTCCCTCATTGTTTCCACTGACCAGTTTACTATCTTTTCGTATTCTTCCTTTTTCAGTAGGTTCCAATCTTGAAGATAATGTATATTCAATTGGACGGTTGTTTGCTCTATTTTCTCTTTGTTTAGCACAATCTCTCCTTTCTTTGTATGCATCAGTAGCTTTGTGATTTGATTTTTAAGTCCAAAGAGATTTGCTCTTTCATTATACCCAACCTTCCATATTCCTTCATTTTTCCCCTGTTTTCCCGCTGCTTTTTCTTCAGGATTTATATTAGTAATTGGTTCTTTACCTTTGCTGCATTCCTGTTTTTCATGGATAATTTCTTCAGCAATCCTATCGATTTCTTTTTCAGTTACCTCCCTTAAACCTTCCATCACAAATTCTCTGACTTCCTTATTCTTATTGCTTTTCTTTCTTCCCATTTTGATGAATAGCAGAACAAAACAACAAAACAGAGCAATAATAGAATAGGGTACACTAGAAACCCTAACTATTACAAAACAGGGTAAACTAAAAACCCTAACCTTCCAACCAAGCTTTGCAGGTGAATAAACGACCTAGTTATTAGATTCGATACCGTGTCGTTCGTGCCGATCGTGCCAATTGTGTCGATCGTGCCGATTGTATAAAGTTGTTAGTTTTGGTATTTTGTTTGATGTTCTTTATCGTATTAAATTGAAAAATGATATTTCTTATAAATTTATGCGTATTACTATTAGGTTAAAACAATGTGTTATGAATAAAGATTCCTCTATTTTGCGGCACCGAAGATTGGGACATATCTTCATTGAAAAATTAAAAGATTAGTGAATAAAGGGGTACTTAGTGCCTTGGATTTTACTAATTTTGAGAGTTGTGTTGATTGCATTAAGGGTAAGAAAACAAACAAATATAAAAGAGGTGCAAAAAGGAGTACAGATTTATTAGTAATTATATATACATATATTTATTGTCCAGATATGGAAGCAAATAGTCCTAAATACTTTATCACATTTATTGACGATTTTTCATGATATATTTATCTCTACTTGTTATGTTCTAAGGATGAAGCATTGGATGCTTTAAAATTTTAAAGTTAAAGTAGAGAATCAATGTGGAAATAAAATTAAAATTGTGAGATTGGATAGAGGTGGAGAGTACTATGGTACATACACTGAGAGCAGACAAACACCTAGTCCATTTGCTAAATTTTCTTCAAGAACCACTGGTAAAAAAAGGACCTTTACCGACGGTTTTTCACGAAGGTTTTGTAAACCTCTCCTAAATACTCCCGAGAGGAACAAATCCTTCGGGATTAAAAATAGATTCCGAGAGGGGTGTAAAACCTTCGGGTTTATTCATTATTACCGAAAGTTCTACAAAGAACTTTCGGTTTTTACCTTCCAAAAAAACCCAAAAAAATTCTAAGTGTTGGATGTGGGTTAATTGCGAAGGTTTTTGTAAAAACCTTCGGTTTTGAAATCCCTTGGTTTTTTAATTACGAAGGTTATTCAAAGAACCTTCGGTTTTGCCTTTTTTGAAAATTTTATTTCCGAAAGTTTTACAAAGAACCTTCGGTTTTGCTCAATAAAAAAAAATTCTAAATTTTGAAATGGTTTTTTCCGAAGGGTCTTTAATAAACCCTCGGTTTTGACTAACATCAAAACCGAAAGTTTTTTGAAAACATTCGGCATCAACCTCTATAAATACAAACCCTAACCCTTCTCTTTTTCATTCCACTCATTTCTCCTTTCTCTCTCTTCCGCCGCCGCCTGCCTCCTCCAAGCCGCGGGTTCTTCTCCTCTCTTCAGGTAATTTGTTTCATTTGGTTTTTTTTTGTTTATTATAAGATTTAGATTTCTTAAGTTTATATATATATATATATCATAGATCTAGATTTATGTTAGTTTACGTTATTTTGTTTGATTAATATATATATACATATATCTGAAATGCATTTAGGATATGGGTGATTCGACATGGAATAGACTTCGGCGTACACCGGAGAAACTGCATCCGTGTTACCAGAATCTGATAGCACAATCAGAAATTGCGGCACGTGAGGAAGAGGTAAGAAAGATGACGCTGGAAATGGAACAAATCCGATTAAGGGATGCGGAAAGAGGTCGTTTGCTCAGTGAAATTAAAGCGGACCGAGCCGAAATGTCTCAGAGATTAGAGAATCTCGAACAGGAACTTGTATTGTTGAGGAGTCGACTGAATCAACCACCCCCTCCTTCCACCCCATCTAATAATTAATTTCTAGATTTATTATGGATTTATTATGGGTTTATGACAATTAATATTTTTATGCGTTATGTTTTAATATTTATGAATTATTGTTATAATATTTGTGGTTTGGTTTGGTTTAATATGTTGTTAAATAATAATGTTTGATTGACTTTTCAAATTTTTTTAAAAAAAACGCATTGCCAAAACCGAAGGTTTAACTGAAAACCTTCGGTTTTGACCCATTTTTTAAAAATCTTTGGGTAAAAACCGAAGGTTTTCAAATAAACCTTCGGGTTTGACCGCTGTTTAAAAAAATGGGAAAGGGTAAAAACCGAAAGTTTTCAAATAAACCTTCGGTTTTGACCCATGTGTGAAAAAATCTAATTTTTTTCTAAGTATGGGGAAGGGTAAAAACCGAAGGTTTTCAAATAAACCTTCGGTTTTGACCCATGTGTTGAAAAAATCTATTTTTTTCTAAGTATGGGGAAGGGTAAAAACCGAAGGTTTTCAAATAAACCTTCGGTTTTACCCATGTGTTGAAAAAATCTATTTTTTTTCTAAGTATGGGGAAGTGTAAAAACCGAAGGTTTTCAAATAAACCTTCGGTTTTGACCCATGTGTGAAAAAATCTAATTTTTTTCTAAGTATGGGAAAGGGTAAAAACCGAAGGTTTTCAAATAAACCTTCGGTTTTGACCCATGTGTTGAAAAAATCTATTTTTTTCTAAGTATGGGGAAGGGTAAAAACCGAAGGTTTTCAAATAAACCTTCGGTTTTACCCATGTGTTGAAAAAATCTATTTTTTTTCTAAGTATGGGGAAGTGTAAAAACCGAAGGTTTTCAAATAAACCTTCGGTTTTACCCATGTGTTGAAAAAATCTATTTTTTTTCTAAGTATGGGGAAGTGTAAAAACCGAAGGTTTTCAAATAAACCTTCGGTGTTACCCATGTGTTGAAAAAATCTATTTTTTTCTAAGTATGGGGAAGGGTAAAAACCGAAGGTTTTCAAATAAACCTTTGGTTTTACCCATGTGTTGAAAAATTCTATTTTTTTCTAAGTATGGGGAAGGGTAAAAACCGAAGGTTTTCAAATAAACCTTCGGTTTTACCCATGTGTTGAAAAAATCTATTTTTTTCTAAGTATGGGGAAGGGTAAAAACCGAAGGTTTTCAAATAAACCTTCGGTTTTAAGAATTCCCAAAAAACTTCTGATCAAGGTCAAGACCGAGAGGTATATTTAAAACCTTCGCAAATACACATCAAAACCGAAAGTTAATTTTATAACTTTCGGTTTTAACACTAATTAGTTTGTTATATTATTTTGTTTTTAACCCACTAATCTTAACTTCTAACTAATATAATCAATTTTGTGTTGTGTTTTAAAAATTTATATTGTGTTTCATGTTCAAATATTTATGATTGTGTTTGATTATTATAGAGAAGTCTATATGAATGTTCATGTTTGATTATCTTATGAATGTATGTAATGTTTGATCATATGGATTGTGCAATATTTTAAAGACATCAAATGTGTTAAATTAATGTTGTCAAAGGTCATTAGAAGGTGAAAAACCAAAGAATTTAACAATTTTTCAAGTGCTAATTCCGAAAGTTTAATAATTCACTTTCGGAAATAAACCATCAAAACCGAAAGTTTTATATAAACTTTCGGTTTTGACATTCCTCAAGAACGAGGGTTTTATATAAACCCTTCGGTTTTGATGATATTTCCGAAAGTGAATTATATAACTTTCGGAATTATCATTTCACAAAATTGTTAAATTAATTGGTTTTCTACCTTCTAATCTAGACTCCTAAGTAATATAATCAAGTGTGTGTTTTAATTTTAAAAATTTAGATTGTCTTTAATGTTAAAATGTTTATGAATGTGTTTGATTATATATAGAAGTGTATATATATGAATGTTTATGTTTGATTATCATATGTATTTGTGTAATGTTTGATCATATGGATTGGGAAATGTTTTAAGGATATCAAATGTGTTAAATTAATGTTCTTCAACGTTATTAGAAAGTGAGAAACCAAATAATTTAATCATTTGTGATGTTGTAAAACCAAGAGTTTAATATATAACTTTCGGAAATATGCATATAAAACGAGGGATTTACCAAAAACTCTCGGTTTTTATAAAATTCAATTTAATTATAAAAATATAAAACCGAGAGTTTAATATACAACTCTCGGGTTTTGGGCAATTAAATTTAAATATAAAAAATAAAAACCGAGAGTTTAATATACAACTCTCGGTTTTGGGCATTTAAATTTAATTGGAAATAACAAAAAAAATATATAAAACCGAGAGTTTTAGTATAAACTCTCGGAATTCAACAATCAAAAACCGAGAGTTTTCAATTAACTCTCGGAATTTAATTGAATAAAAACCGAGAAGTTTTGTTATAACCCTCGGGAATCACCTTTAAATTAATAAAACCCTTCTTTCTTCCCCGTTTCCTTTTCTCTCTCCCCGCTCTCATATATCCTCTTCTTCCTCCACGCCGTCCCTCCCGTCCCTCCTGCGCCGATTGAAGACCTCCGAAGACGAAGATGACGAAGCCTTCCGATTGAAGACCGTCCGCTCTCCAGCCGAAGACGAGCCTCCCGATTGAAGACCGCCCACTTTCCAGCCGAAGACGACGACCATCCCGCGGATTGAAGACCGCCCGATTGAAGCAACTTCCTCCGCCGCGACGCCGATTGAATCAACCTCCTCCGCCGCTGTTTGAAGACTGCCGCCGAAGACATTTGAAGGTTAGTTAGCTTTTTATTTTCAGTTATATATATTAGTTTCATTTTAGGACAGATTGGTTTTAGGTTAGATTAGTTAGATTTTAGGATTTTGTATGAATTGATTTATGCTAGAATTGATTTAGGTATGATTTGAATTTGATTTACTTTAGAGATTTGATTTAGAATTGAATTGGATTTGATTTAAGGAATTTGTATGAATTGGATTTGAATTTAGAATTGGATAATTAGGTTTATATTTTTGTTAAAAAAGTTTAGAAATTGTATTGGATTGTGTTGGGAACAATAATGAATGTGAAAGAGAAGACGAATGATGGTCCTAAAGCGCGTAAAGACTTACAACTATTAGGCATAAAGTCATGGTTACATCCTATAAATGATGAAGGAGTGGTTCATTATCCAGAAGCGCCTTTCACTTTGACATCCGATAATAAAAAACGTTTTTGGAAATTCTTGAAAGATCTCAAGTTGCCTGATGGTTTTTGCTCAAATATCAGTGGTTGTGTAAATTTGGAAGAGAAAAAGATTTCCGGATTAAAGAGTCATGATTGTCACATTTTGTTGGAATATCTTATTCCTTTAGCAACCCGTGGATTACTTCCAGATAATGTGTATGATGCGTTAGTAAATTTGTCTCGGTTCTTTCGGTTGTAGTGTTTCAAAGAGTTGATTCAAGCGGACCTCGAACAATTGTACATGGATATTACATTGACACTCTGCAAATTTGAAATGATTTTTCCGCCGTCAATTTTCGACATCATGATGCATCTCCCGGTTCACTTGTCATTTGAGGCTTTTCTTAGGGGACCTGTTCAGTATCGATGGATGTATCCGTTTGAACATTACATGGGTACAATGAAAAGATATTTGCGGAATAATAACCACCCAGAAACCTCTATAAGCGAGAGCTATCTTGTAAATGAGAGTATTAGTTTATGTGCAAGGTATATGGAGGAAGAAGAGCAAGAAAATGCACAAAATGAAATCTCGGGCATTTCTATATTTTCATCGTTGGAAGACCTTTCTAACGGAAAAATATACAACTTGGATTATATCGATCGAGTGACAGCTCATTCATACATTTTGAAAAATTGCCCCGAAGCTGAACCTTTTTACATGTAAGATTCTATGTTGCTGTTATTAATTAGCATTAAAAAGTATGCTATTTAATATTCGATCTATTTGCAGAGATTACATGCAGTATTGCAATAACAACGAGTCTCGTGGAGAAACGTTTGCCGCATATTTCAAACATAGAGTGAGTTCATTATAAACCATATATTCTAACTCTTTATATTTATTTTAACAACTACATGTCGGGTAAATGTATGTATAGGTTGCTCAATTAACCGAATTTAACGACATATCAAGAGACCTCAAGATCTTAGGAGAAGGTCCAAGTATGTACTCGTCTATGTATGTTTGGTGTAAAGTAAACGGATACAAATTCTGTACAGAAAAACACGACGAAGGTTTGACAACTCAAAATAGTGGGGTGGTTGTTGAAGGGTTCAATGGGTCTGAAACTATGTCATACTACGGAGTTTTAACAGATATAATCGAAGTGCAATACTTTTCTCACAAACGAGTTGTTTTATTCAAGTGTAAGTGGTTTGATACACACTCGGGGGAAATAGGAGTGAAAGTGGATAAATATGGCTTCGTAAGTATAAATGTAAACCGATTTTTAAAAACCCAAAGTCAAGACCCGTATATATTGGCGAGTCAAGCAAAACAAGTCTTCTACGCCCTTGATATGTCAGCCCGACCCGGTTGGAAGATTGTGACAAAAATAAAACCGCGGTTTACAAATATATAGATCAGATTAATTAGGTAGATTATATGTTTTTTACTATATATTATTTCTTATTACTACTTTATTTCAATTAGTCGCTCATTTATTAATGGTATGCATTAAGAATGTCTAAAGGTAGTAAAGAACCTTGGTGGAGTATGAGGAAAACACCCAGCAAACTCTTAAAGCCGTACCAGAACCTCATTGCACAATCAGAAAACTTAAGGCTCCGAGAATCGTCTACTAGAGATGCACCACCTATTGCTGTAGTCCCGATAGCTACTGCTCCCCTAGCAGACGACGATGTTGAGGCTGCTGAGGCAGAAGAGTTTGTAGAGAGTACGTTTGCTAATGTGGGGGATGAGGACGATGAGGCTGACGACGAGGGTCACGAGGACCCTCAGGACGTGGATGAAGAGGAGGAGCATGGATCGACTCCCGACCCATCATCGACAGGTAACTTGTTTACTATTAGTTATAGTTTGAATTGATTCACATATCTGATTATGAATTTGATCTATTTTGAAGAATCTTGTGCCCGCAAGAGACGAGGGAAAAACAAGAATATTGCGTTATCTAAGAGACCAGCAGGGACAAGGATTCCTCTCACTTTTAGAGAGGTAGATGGGAGGCCGGGCGGTGTTGACGTTGGAAGAACAAGGTGGTCTAGACATGTGGGGTCGGTTGTGCGGGATCCCTCAGCCGTCTCGCACCGTCTTTTGAAGTGGAAGGCATTAAGTGCTAACCAATTGGATTACATTTGGAATGCTGTGAAGGTAAAGATTAATTAATTATACATTGATCATTCAATAATTATTTTAAAACATTTGAATGTTTTTATTTTCAGGATCCGTTCGAGGCTACTAATGGTCCTATTGATTCTTTTCGAAAGACCGCAATGGGACACGTCAGACAGATATGGGATAGATGGCGCTCGGATTTGCACAAGGAATATATCCGCATCCATAAAGGAGACGAGGCCGCGGTACTTGCCAATCCTCCACCAGACTACGATCGAGATGATTGGGAGTTTGTGTGTCGCAACCATTTCTTTACAGAGAAATTTAAGGTACGGTTTCATAATTCAAATAAAATATGATATTAGTTATTCTAACTTCAATTTTTTTATTTAAATTTCAGAAAAATAGTAGCACAAATATAGCTAACAGAAAGCAGCTGAAATTCCCGCATCATACGGGAAGTAAACCGTTTGCTCAAATTGAAGAAGAGTTGGTAAGATTGTTATGAGTTATATAATAACTTAATATAAAGATTGTTATGAGTTATATAATTTTTTTTTTCAACAGGCGATTGAAATGGGACGGGCTCCATCTGTGGTTGAAGTGTTCAAGAGGACCCGTCCCCAAAACCGACAAAAGAAAACCCAACTCCCGTCCCGGACGACCGCGTTCAAGAGAAAATTGTAAGTGAATTGAATTTAATTAAATTACTTATAACTAGTTTATAAATTATTATATAATTGACAAATTATTTCAAATTTGCAGGTTGAGATGGAGGAAGTTCTAATTAACGAACCGAAAATATCAGACTTTGAGTTGACGGAGAGAGTATTCGGACGCCAAAAACATGGGGGAGTATTCGGTATGGGATCAGGCGTCCGACCCACACACTTTCGTTAGGATCTACGAAGTTCTAACAATTCTCAACGAGCCACTGATCGATTGTTTGAGGAGAATCAAAGAATGGCAATGGAACTTGAGGAATTGAAGAAAAGGGATGAAGAAAAAACTCAAAAGATTAATCAAATACAAGCGGAAAAGGTAGAATTGATTTCAAGAATGGATAGGGAAAGTGCAAAACAGGAGAAGGAAAGGTTAGAATTGAATGCAAGATTAGAGAGTTTTGAAATGTTTATGCGGCAATATCAACCACCCCCTCCCCCCACCAGCTAGTTCTAAGACGTTTCAACTATATGAATTGATTGAATATGTTTAATGGTTTAATGTAAAACATGTTATTGGGATGATTGATTGGAGAATTTTGGAATGATGATTTTGTTTTATGAATTGATTGGTTTGGCTGAACAGGTTTAGGTTTCGGTATGGGGTTTCGGTTGAGCACAAAACAATAGGGTTATTTTGTAAATTTTTAAGAGAAAACCCGAAAGTTAAATGGAAGCTTTCGGTTTTTCTTCAAAGGAAAAACCGAAGGTTCATTCAATAACTCTCGGTTTTTCTTTCAAGGGAAAACCCGAAGGTTAAGCTAATAACTCTCGGTTTTTCTTTAAAGGGAAAAACCGAAGGTTAAGCTAATAACTCTCGGTTTTTCTTTAAAGGGAAAACCCGAAGGTTAAGCTCATAACTCTCGGTTTTTCTTTAAAGGGAAAAACCGAAGGTTAAGCTAATAACTCTCGGTTTTTCTTTAAAGGGAAAAACCGAAGGTTAAGCTAATAACTCTCGGTTTTTCTTAAAAGGAAAAAACCGAAGGTTAAGCTAATAACTCTCGGTTTTTCTTCAAAGGAAAAACCGAAAGGTTAAGCTAATAACTCTCGGTTTTTCTTCAAAGGAAAAACCGAAGGTTCATTCAATAACTCTCGGTTTTTCTTTCAAGGGAAAAACCGAAGGTTAAGCTAATAACTCTCGGTTTTTCTCATTTGAAGAAAACCCGAGAACTAGAGGACATCTTTCGGTAAATACACAATTATTTTTAACGACGGAGTCAATACCGAGGGATGGCGATAGTTACCTTAACTCTCGGATTTTGGTCTATACCGAAAGTTATAGGCTCAAAACCGAGAGTTTTCACTCTCGGTTTTGACCATTTTTTTACCAGTGAACATGAGATTGTTTCCCAATACACCATGCATGGTTCTCCGGATCATAACGGTTATCAAAAAGAAGAAATAGGATATTAAATGACATGGTGAGAAGTATGCGAAGTGATTCAAAACTCTCAAAGTTTTTGGTGGATTGAAGTTTTAAAGATGGTTGTGTATATATTAAACCGAGTTTCAACTAAGGTTGTTCTAAAGATGTCATTTGAGTTATTTAAAGGATGGAAATCGAGTTTACAACATATACGTGTTTGAGGTTTCCCGTCTGAAATAAGAATTTATAATCCACAAGACAATAAATTAGATCCCAAGAACCATAAGTGGGTATTTCATACTGAATGGTCCAAGGGATAAATATTCTACTGTCCATTTCATACTACTAGAATTGTGGAATTAAGAAATGAAATGTTTCTTGAGAATGACTTGATTAATGGGAGTGATCAATTACGATAAGTAAATGTTAAAAATGATCATTTTAAAAATATGTCACATAATCAATAAATGTCGTTCATACCCCTCAAATTGAAATGAGTCCACAAGTTGTTCATATTGATTATGTAGATCAAATTATTTTAAAGAAATATCAAACAAAATATTGAACAACCTGATGTACAATCGGTTGAACAACAAATTTCTCAAAATGATGAAACAATATTAAGAAAATCTATCGAAAAGAGAAAATCAACTATACCTAGTGATTATGTTGTATTTACAAGAATTGGACTTTAACATTGGAGTCGAAAATGATCCTGGAACGTTTTTATAAACTATAAGTTCTAAAGAATAAGACTTGTGGTATAATGCTATGAAAGAAGAGTTGAATTATATGGCATCTAATGGAGTCCGGGATCTCGTTGAGTTTCCTTATAGTATAAAATTTATTGGATGTAAGTGGCTCTTTAAGACAAATAAATATTCATTGGGAAAATCGAGAGACATAATGAAAGACTCATCGCTAAAGGGTTTACTCAAAGAGAAGGAATTGATTATATTTCTCCTCTATTTAAGAAAGATTCACTTCGAATAATGATGGCATTAGTAGCTCATTTTGATTTAGAGTTACATCAAATGGATGTGAAAACAACATTCTTAAATAGTGATTTAGAGGAAGAAGTTTACATAAAACAACCTGAAGGATTCTCCTCTAGTAAAGGTAAGGGTGAGCAAACTAGTAAACTCAACCCGTATTACCCAACCCATATTCAACCCAAATTAAATTTACCTAACCCATAACTCAACCCATATTATTTACTAATATGGGTTGGGTATGGGTTGGGTAACCCAAATTATTATTTTTTATTTTTCATTTAATATGTATTTGACTCATTTAACACATTTTTATCCATTTAACACGTTTTTGACTTGTTTAACATATTTTTACATTTTTCATGTTTTTGGCATGTTTTGACATGTTTAACACGTTTTTGACACGTTTAACACATTTTTCACGTTTTGACACGTTTAATACGTTTTTCACACGTTTGACACGTTTAACACGTTTTTGACACATTTAACACGTTTTTGACATGTTTAACACGTTTAGGCACGTTTAACACATTTTTGACACTTTCAACACATTTTTCATGTTTTTGGCATGTTTAACACGTTTTTAACACGTTTTGATACGTTTTTCACGATTATGACACATTTAACACATTTTGACAAATGTTTCACGTTTTTAGCACGTTTAACATGTTTTGACACATTTAACATGTTTTTCACGTTTTCACATTCTTGACACGTTTAACACATTTTCACATGTTTTTGGTATGTTTAACACGTTTTGACACGTTTAACACATTTTCCACGTTTCCACGTTTTTGGCATGTTTTGATACGTTTAACACATTTTTGACACGTTTACATGTCTCACATTTTTTACTGTTTAATACATTTTTCACACAATTAACGTGCCAACGTGAAAATGTGTTAAACGTGCCAAAAACATGAAAAACGTGTTAAACATGCCCAAAATGTGTTAAACGTGACAAAAACGTGTTAAAACTTGTCAAAACGTGTTAACGTGTGAAAATGTGTCAAATATGTCAAAAATCTATTAAACATGCTAAAAACATGAAAACATGTTAAACGTGTGAAAACGTGTGAAAATCATGTTAAACGTGTTAAACATATTAAAAATGTGTTAAACGTGTTAAAATGTCAAAATGTGTTAAACGTGCCAAAAACGTGAAAATTGTGTTAAACTTATCAAAAACATGTTAACATGTTAAATATGTCAAAAATGTGTTAAATATGCCAAAAATATGTTAAACGTATTAAACATGTCAAAAACGTATTAAACGTGACAAAAACGTGAAAAATATGTTATTAGTGTGAAAACGTGTTAAACATGTCAAAAACGTATTAAACATGTCAAAAACATGTTAAGCGTGCCAAAACGTGAAAACGTGTTAAACATGCCAAAACGTGAAAATGTGTTAAATATGTGAAAAACGTGTTATAAGTGTGAAAACGTGTGAAAATGTTAAAAACGTGTTAAACGTGTGAAAAATGTGTTAAACGTGTGAAAAACGTGTTCGCTTAAAGTTGGAATATAGTTAGTTTATATTAGATTAATAATAAAGAATTAAATTAAATTTATATAATTTGGGTAACCCTAACCCAACCCAAATTAAATTCAACTCATACTCAACCCAACCTAAATTAATCAACCCAAATTAATATTTTAGGTTTGGGTTAGGTTGGGTTGGGTTTGGGTAAACCCAAATTATGCTCACCCCTAAGTAAAGGTGAGCATTTTGTTTGCAAACTTAACAAATTCCTATACGGATTAAAACAAGCCTCTCGACAATGGTATTTGAAAGATCATGATGTAATCACTTCATTCGGTTTTAAAGAGAATATCATGGGTCAATGTATATTCTAGAAGGTTAGTGGGAGTAGAGTTTGTTTTCTCGTACTTTATGTGGATGACATATTATTTTCATCCAATGATAAGGGGGTTTCTATATGACGTGAAACAATTTCTCTAAAATAATTTTGATATTAAAGGTATGGGTGATGCATCTTATGTCATTAACATCAAGATCCATAGAGATAAATCTCGAGGCATTTTGGGTTTATCTCAAGAGATCTATATCAGCCAAATTCTAGAGAGGTTTCGGATGAAAGATTGTTCACCAAGTGTAGCACCCATTGTGAAAGGTGAAAAGTTTAGTTTGGACCAATGTCCAAAGAATGACCTTAAACGTGAGCAAATGAGAAATATTCCTTATGCTTCAGTTGTTGGAAGTATGATGTATGCTCAAGTATTTACAAGACTTAACATTGCATTTGTCATCAAAATGTTGGGAAGATATCAGATTAATTCAGGTTTGGAACATTATAGAGCTACAAAGAAGGTGTTGAGATACCTTCAAGGGACTAATGATTACATGCTCATATATAAACGAGTCGATAATTTAAAAGTGATCGGTTATTCAAATTCAGAATTTGTTGGTTGTGTTGATTCTCGAAAATCAACCTCGAGATATATTTTCATGCTAGCTAGTGGAGTTGTTTCATGGAGAAGTGTAACGCAAACATTAACTGCAGCTTCCACTATGGAAGCTGAATTCGTTTCTTGCTTTGGGGATACTCCGCATGGTGTATGGTTGAAGTTTTTTGTTTCAGGGCTTAGAATTGTAGACTCTATTTTTAAGTCGTTGAGGTTGTTTTACGACAACTCAACAAAAGTATTTTTGGCAAATAATAATAAAAGTAGGAGTCGAAGCAAGCACATCGACATAATATATTTTGGCATAAAATAACGTGTTAAGGAAAAGAAAGTGTTCATTAAACACATTAATACTTAGTAGATAGTAGCTCATCCTTTGACTAAAGGCATGTCAATTAAGAATTTCAAAGATTATGTAGTTTGAATTGACCAATCCCGCAATGTGATTATATGTAAAATTTAAGTTTAATAAAATTCTTACTCTATTTTGATATTTTTTATATTGTTCATGTACATATATATTTAGAAAAATATTATTAAATTTGGACCTAATTGAAAAGAATGAGAAATTTGATATATAATAATGAATTGAAGATAATACATAATTTTAAATAAGGACTTATCACAATTATTCATATATTTAATTTTTTCTTTAAAATGAATATCATACATACTAATTAATAAAGGGAAGAATGTAACTATTAATTACAGTAACAAGTAGAATGTAACACAATAAAATATAAATTATTTTATTTGATAATTTGTACATTGAAACTTTTAGAATTACACATTAAATTCTAGGAGGTCTTTTATTATAATATTTAATGTATTTTAATTTACTATAATTAAAATTACACAGTAATGACATATATATATATAAGACTCATTATTTAAAGTTGAAAAAGAGAAAATGTTTAAAAGAATCTCTAAAACTTTTGGACATTGTATTAAAAATATCGTTCGCGGAAGAAATTAAAGTTCATCAGCGATTATCGAAAGACATACAATTGCTAGAGATAAGTGCTCAATCCAATCACGCTTCAATTATTCAATTTAATATTCTAACAAAAATTCTGAAATCTTTAAATCGAAAAGATTTATAATAATATATTCATAAAAAACAATATTTAAAAAGACCTTCAAATGTTTCCAAAGAAGATAGATTACCATAAACTTTGAACAAGTTAAAAGTTCTTTCTCACAAATTTTCTTTTTCATATAGCAAATTGTTCTAATATTAATTAAAATGCATAAAGATCAACCACATCCAGAACAAACACATCAAATCAGTGTCAATGAGAAACCAGCCAACACAGTCTTCATAAATCTAAACAACACACATGGAAAAAAGAAGAAAAAACTGCAACGAATAAAGATACTAGCATGCTAAGGGAGAGCATACTTGTATTTACAAATCATACACCAAATACAGACCAATTGACCAACCAATCTATTAGAACAGGAAACGACTAGTTTCCTGTTTTAAGATTTTCGGCATTTGCAATTATGTGCAGAGCCAATTATGATGTTAGAACTTTCCAATGGAATTTAAACCTCGAGTTCGATCATGCTTGAAGATACCCTTTTTCCTCCAGATAAGATATTACCTTTCCAGCCATATCATCCGGCGAATCGCAAACCCCATCAGTCTTGGGGACTAAAGTTATCTGCGCGACAAACAGATTTAAGAAAAAAAACAATCTTCTAATTAAATTAGGTACAAAAGGATGAAATAATACCTCACAGTTTACAGGTCGCTCATATGGATCATCGATACCCGTGAAACCTACATATAAGGCAGTTTAAGACACCCGTTGCTAAAATAATTGAGTAGTTTACACATTTTGCCACTTGAGTTACTCTTTATAGGTTAGCAGTGTTTATAAACTACAGGGACAATTAAATAAACAAGTAAAACTTTTTGTAATACAATTACTACCTTTTATTTTCCCAGATCTTGCAAGTTTGTACAAGCCTTTCGGGTCTCGAGCTTCACATATTGGTAGAGGAACATCGATAAACACCTGTTGGTCAGAAATTACAGGTCAACAAACCATTCATCTCTATCAAATTTGAAAAAAGAAAAACATAAACCTCGACGAAATCTCCTTGTGGGAGCAGTGAACGACAAGCATCTCGGTCCTTAATGTAAGGAGAAATTAAACTAGCAATACAAATAACTCCTGAATCAGCAAAAAGCTTTGCCACCTCTCCTGAGAAGCATTCAAAATGCAAAATTCTTGAAAATTATATTAAAGAAATTAAAATCATGTGTATTTAACAACTTTCTGTATAATGGGTACCGATTCTTCGTATATTTTCTGCACGATCCTCTACTTTGAAACTAAGATCACGGTTTAGACCATGACGGACATTATCACCATCAAGTACATATGTTAACTTCCCTCTGGCGTGCAATCCACGACTTATGGCACATGCAACTGTGCTCTTTCCTGACAAATAGTGTTTGAAAAAATTAGCATTCTCTTTGAAGGGTCGATGAGGATTGAACTAACAAAAGTAACAAATATAAGAGAAAATAAAGAATGATTGTATCATATCTATATTATGTAAGTGAATAACATTCTCAATAACAAAAGTGTTCTAAATCCATGTTACTCATAAAACTTACTAACTTGGATTGGAGAAGGGATTATTTACCTTATTCTTGAAATATTGTATCATAATAAGAGATGATATCTATTATGAAAAACATTAACTAGATGAATTCAACTTATACTTAAACTTAGAATGATATAGTTTTCTTCCTCATTTGTATTTCAACATCATTCTCCTCAAGGGAATACTTTAAAAAGTAAACTTTGAATAAATACATATCTAGTTACATGCATCTAGAAACATAATTTCATATGATTTTCTCATCTAGGAATGGATCCAGATGAGACCCTGTTTGTATATTAGGGTCTATCTAAACTTAGTTTGGTCCAGATCCAGTTACACCTACAAAAAAGTCATAAATCGACTGCAGGCGATTGTCTGATTGTGTTAGTTAGGGCTAAAAAAGAATCCATCATCTACAGAAGGTACAGATGATCCAGATTCAGATTCAAAAGAATGTTTCCAAATGAAGAGTAAATGTAATCGAAACGGGAGCATCAAAGACTGATAAATCAGTGGAATATGATCAATGGAAGAAGAAAAAGAGGGATTTAGCAACATGCAAACCTGAACCACTGAGACCGGTGATCCAGATGACACAACCCTTCTGCTTAAGCAATTCTTGCCTGTCAACTTTTTCAACAGAACATTTGTGCCAAACAATATTTGTAGACACACACCCATTATTGTTACCTGATTCATGTCAATAAGATTCAATCGAATAGCATAAGAATATGATGAGTCCACAGAGAAAGAAATTTAAGAATCATGAATATTCGATGAAGAATTTCACATACCGTAATCAGGATCATTCCCCAATAACTTATCATCTGAATGGCTTAAACATGGAAAACAGTCGTCTGCTGCTTCCTCGTTCACGCATAAAGTTTTAGAAACCTCCATTACCCTAATCGGACAGAGAAATATTGATCTTACATCCGCGCAGCCAATCCCCAAGCTCTTACAGACCACGGAACTATTAACCGCCGCCGCAAGCCTCGAGAAGCCGAAATACGATGCCCGAAAGTTCTTAGAACCTATAACCGACCAATTCCCTGTCGCAATCATCTGATCATTGAATTCTTACAAGACAGAAAGAGTCGTACAGGATGGATGGTGGAGCTTATTTATATAGTGATGGAGAAATTTTAGGTTGTTGATTACAGACGGTGGTGATCTAATTTGTTAGTAAATCTGAAGATGAACAAAACCCACAGACCTGCATTTCGTTTATGCCCACTTATTTCCTTCTTTTCTTACAGACCCATATCGTGGTTCAGCTAGAGAAGGTGACGAAATCGAAATTATAGGGAAAAGAAGATGAAGATGAAGGAGAAGTAGAAAGAGGAGGATAAATGGGAAGAAAAAAACAAAAACCCAGATGGATTACTTTAGCAAAAAGCCAGATTGACATCAACGCGGCTAATGCTTCCACTAACCTATATAACAATTACCAACCCGCCTTCTTTCCCTCCACTCAAACCGGCCTCACAAAATACTATTACTACTTACTAATGGACCTCTCAAAGGTGACTCTTTTGAGTTTTGACTCTTTCAATACACATACCCTTCATTGTGATTAGATAGCAAAAAGGAAATCAAAATTAGTGCATCTCATCCTATTTATTTAAGAATATGCTTGGGATAATTATAAGAAATTACAAGATCACTTAGACCCAAAAAAAAAAAACTATAGTTAACCCAATACATATCTAAAATTATAATAATTATTAATATTAATTTAAAAAACTAGTCTAACCCACATAGTTATTACCCTTCCTTCAATTTAAGTTGTTTTGACTAGGGTCATTTGAACTATTTTAATAAGTAAAAAAAAGATCGCTATCAAAATTAAAATAAGCATAAGTCATGACCTTGTTTTTCTAATTTATTACAAGTTTTGATCAATTATATTTTTCAACTTTAACTCGGATTTAGGTATTTGAGTTAAAGGATAACTAACTCTTATTATTATAGTAACTATCATGATCAATGAGAGACATAACATTCTTTTCTATAAAAACACTAAATTAGTTAGTTTAATATAATTATTCTCAATAGAAATTCAGAATCATAATGAATTATTATTATTAATTTAAAAACTAGAACAATTTGAAGAGTTATGACCTGTTACTTCAACTTAGTGTATTTTAATAAAAAAAAAAAAATATGTGATATTTGATATCTTAAATAAGACTCTTGTTATTTAAAATATCTTAATTGTTTATAAAAAAACTATGTATTAGAGTTCAAAAGTAACTAACTCATATTAGTATACTAACTATAAGGATCAGTGAGTTGAGACATAATATTCTTCAGATAATAACACAATTAGTTAGCTCATTATAATTACTTTCTATGTTATCTTTCAAATTGTTAAAGAAAATGTACTTATAAACATAATAATTTGATAAAGAAAAATATTTACCAACCTAGACAGATACATAGGAAGAAGATTTGACACAAATTGGCTATTTTCAACCACTCTTTTAGAATATAAGTTTTCAATAGTAGCATTAAACACTTGATAACTAGATGGGTTTGGTTAGTCTTTTTGTTATGGTCACTCTACTTTCAAATTGATGTTTAATTTAGGCTACAAATTAAATTTGTCTCTAAAATAGGAAAACTCAAAATTTGTAGTCACGTTGAGATAAGTACACATGTTAGGAAGTGGAAGAACAAATGTTAGAAGTGGAAGAACAAACCTAAGTATACAATATGATTTAAGTTAAAATTTGAATTAACTATTAAAATTAAATAATTTTATGATTTAAAAAATGTCAACAAAATTGATTTAGATAAATTTTAAATCAGTTAAATTATTACTATTTTTAATTTATAATTTTATATTTTTACCAGATTTTAAATTATTTTAATTTTATAATTATATATAATTTATTCTTAATTTATATACAAATAAAAAATTATTTATTTAAAAAAATGAATTATTATAATTAATTTTTGTAATAATTACTTTATTTAAGTGTAATTAATTATTATTTTAAGATTAATTTTATTGTTTTATATATATAAATAATAATAATAATATATAATTAAATACCTTTCAAGATAATTAATAAAGAAATTTTCAATTTTACTGAGATTTGGTTGATACAAAGACCGTTCAAAGCTCAACTTTTTAGGCCCCTAGGGTCCACAACAAAATACTGAACAGTTCTCTCTCTAACGTCTGAAGTCAACACAAACCCAACAGGACAGACCACCCCATTCGGTCAGAAAAACACAACATAATAAAGGAGCTTGGGCAGACCACAGACCACCCCATTCGATCAGAAAAAACCCAACACAATAAAGGAGCTTGGGAAGACCACAGACCACCCCCATTCGGTCAGAAAAAACCCAACACAATAAAGGAGCTTGGGAAGACCACAGACCACCCCATTCGGTCAGAAAAAACCCAACACAATAAAGGAGTTTGGGCAGACCACAGACCACCCCATTCGGTCAGAAAAAACCCAACACAATAAAGGAGCTTGGGCAGACCGCAGACCACCCCTATTCGGTCCCAAAAAAAAAATTAATCTCTTTCTAATATTTTTCAGACCAACCAATCCATCTCTCTTCTTTTTCTTTTCTTTTTCAGACTGATTCAGTGATTAATTTTTGTTAATTATATCAAATTTTTTATTATTTATTGAATTTAAAGAAAGAAATAAAATAAGACCTATGTCTTTGGTCTATTGGAAGAAGACACCGTCATTGAAGCCCAATTGGCAACAGCTACATAGATATATTTTTTTTTTTCAAAATTTCTAGAGGGTCTCATATAACTTGTTTAATCTTTGAGTTTTTTTTTTTAAATAAATAAATTAAAATTAAGATTTTTTCTAAAGTTTAATTATTACTTTATCTATCTAATCATTTTGTAAATTTTTTAAAATATCAAAATTAACCTTTATTATAAACCAAAATATATATATATATAATAAAATTATATTTTGGTATATTAACCTCAAAAACTATATTTATTAAAAAATTTATCAGATTTTCCCCTAAAGAGATATGAAAAAAAAAACACCTTCTCAATCTCTAGTTAGATTTTTTTCCCGATTTTTTATTATTTAATTTTTACTAATTTTCTTATAAATTTTGTTTTATAACATCATTATCAAATTATACATCTTATTCACTAAAATATTTGTATTTTATTTTAAAAAAATAATAATTTTAAATATTAAAATTTATTTTAATAATTAAACAAATTATTAATTTAAATAACCTACATACAATATTTTTTCTACAAAAATCCAAAACTCACTAAAAACCAAAATCAAACAATCTCTTAAAATTGAAGTGCAGTTAAAACTTAAAAGGATTACATCAATTAAAATTCTGTATAAAATGAAATAGTCTAAATCTATAACACACACACACACACACACAAAATATACCTAATTTAGTTACAACTTAATATGATTGATAATTTAATATTCATGTTAATAAATAAATACTCAATCATTTAACTACAATTATTTTTCAAAACAAACAAACATATATATATATATAATTTTCAAATTAAATTTTAAGTATAATTATATTATTTAGTAATAATTTTAATTAAAAATTAAAATCAATTGAACCATTGTTTTAATTGAACCTGTCAATAAAACAAAATCAACTCACTTAGATTTTGTGAGATGATAGTTAATAAGTGTATGTTGACCAAGGGGACAGGAGATACGAAGGAGTCTTTAACTTGTTTTATTTATTATTTTTTTAAAATTAACAAATTTATTATTACAGTGATTTTAATAAAAATTAAATTTAAAATATTTAATCTCTTAAACAATATAATTTTCTTTTATTAAACTACAGTTATTTTCAACTTAATTTAGATTAGAAAGAAAAGTGATAAAATGTTAAATAAACTAGCATATATCCCGTGTATTTGCACGAGTAATAATACAAAAATCCGTAAAAAAAATATTACGGTAAAATTTTTATGAGCGAGTCAACCTACAATCCGAACTAAGTATTCATTTACTCTCACATATATCTAAATTAACCACAACTCTCGACCCGGCAATCCGGACACTTTAAAAATTAAGCATCATTATATATATAGAGATTAGTTAGTTAAAAACTTGAACTTATATTGTTAAAATGTCACGCGTTTATCAAATTTTGGGTTGAATTAAAAATATAAAGTGTTATTAGCCTAGTTGGTTAAAAGGTTGTACTTGTTTTGTTAGGTTGCAAGATCGAATCATACCTATAACATTTTAAATTTTATTTTTAGACGTTTTAAGTTTATGGGCGGGTCAACCAACAATCCCACTCAAATATCTATTTACTCTCACATATATCCAAATTAACCACAGCTCTCGACCCGGCAATCCGGACACTTTAAAAATTAAACATCATTATATATATATATATATATATATAGATGAGAAAAACTATTAATTTATCTCCTATTAATTAAGATCAATATATAAATTAATTCTTAGGTTTTCTATTAGTTATCTTTTTTATTACTATTATAAATATATAAATTAGTGTAAAAATTACTTATTTAATTAATAATATTATATCAATCTTTATTTTCAAGAACTCTTCAAGAACTCAGTCAAATAATTTTTGATTATATTATCAATTCTTAAATCAAATTTAGTATGAGAACATATAAAAGAAACTCCCAAAAACAATTTCAATGGAAGAACAATATCACTTTTTAGTTCTACCAATAACACCTAGATGTGTAAAGATTGATAAACGCAATTATATCTATTGGAAATCATAAGTTACCCCATCATGATAGGTTGTAGTTTATGGATATAGTAGAAGGGAATCTTGAAACTCATCCCAATTTTCTTCAAGAAACAGATGATCAAAATAATACAATTCAAATCAATAATTCAAAATTTAAACAATGCGTATCCAAGATCAAAGGGTACTTGCATTGTTCTTTTCAACATTGACCGACGAGATTCGTCAAAAAGTTTCAAAATGATCTTCGGCACAAGAATTTTGCGAAACCCTAGAAAAGATCTATGTTTCTCAATCAAAGAGCCAACTATTTCAGTTACGGAGTCAACTCCTAAACACACATAAAGGTAGTGACTCTATTCTAAACTTCATTCAACATATCAGAAACATGTCAGATTCACTTATCAATGTCGGACATTATGTTTCTAATCAAGATCTACAACTAACTCTACTCAACGGGCTTGGAGATGAGTCTGAGTCGATGATATGTCCTCTAACTTCAAGACAAGATATATTGTTTAATGAGATGACAAACATCCTTCTAAATCATGAACAATGACTCATATTCAAGAAAGAAAATTCCATTATGAAAATATTTCGCCCTTAGATGTTTCGGCCAATGTTGCTTATATTTATGAGCATGGAGATAGAAAGAACCAAAAATAAAACTGAGACAATAATCGTCCGCAATGTAATTTTTGTCATAAAATTGATCATCGTTCCGAAAGTTATTTTTATAATCCACCTTGTCAAATATTTAATGTAAAGGGACATAGTACTCTCGAGTGCCCTCGTTTTAATCCATCTACAAATCTTACGACAATGTTAGTTATATCGTCTACTATTGTAAATCCCACTTGGTGTCCAGATTCAGGTGCTACTGACCATATTACTTTTAATCTTAATAATCTACACGTACATACTCCTTATACAGGTACTCAAACTAGAGATAGCAATGGGTACCCGTATGCTCGATACCCGTGGGTACCCGATAGTCGGGTTTGGGTAATTTAAATCGGGTTCGGGGTCGGGGTCGGGCATGGGGAGAGGGAGAAGGTACCCGGTCGGGTACGGGGTCGGGGATGGGGAGTGTGCGAAACCCAAACCCGATACCCGGTTATATTAATATTATTGATTTTTTTTATTAAAGTTTAATGGGTGACTTTTTAAAAATGCTTCATCATTGAAAATGTATCATAAATATACATCATTTAATTTGATCTTATCCACACTTCACTCCAAACATATTCATAAATACACTACACTCTAACTTTAATTATTTTATATTCCCAAAAAAATATTTCTCTACATAACTTCAATTTTTATTTTAATAACAAAATATTACTCTCTCTCATAATTCTTCATATTCAATCTCTATTTTTTTTTCAATGTTCATTCTACTTTTTCTCCATTCTAGTTTATCTTCTTCAAGATTTAAAAAATGATGAGCTAGGTAAGTAATGCTTTTATTTTTATTTTTAATATTTTGATATTACTAATGTTACAATTATTTATTAAAGTTGTATTTTTTTTCTTCAATCTTTATAATCTTATAAGTAATTTAATCGGGTAACGGGGTACCCGTCGGGGATCGGGTACCCGACGAATCGGGGATGAGTATAGAAGTAGAGATACCCGTCGGGTTCGAGTTCGGGGTCGGGTAGTGAAATGAAAATCGGGTTCGGGGATGGGTACTTCAATACCCGTCGGGTAGGGTACCCGTTGCCATCCCTAACTCAAACTATTAAAGTAAAAAACGGAATACCTCTAAATATTTATAATATTGGTACCACAAAAATTTTAAATCAACAAAAATTTCTCTACTTACGTAATATCTTACACGTTCCGGATATATTACACGAATATCAAAAATTCTTCAGATGCACTAATCGTTGCTGGACAATTTGCGGATGATTTTAGAAAATTCATATGGATATATCCGTTAAAGAAAAAGTCGGATGTTTTGAATACGTTTATTAAATTTCTTCGACTTGTTAAAAAATTTGTTTAGTCGCAAAATCAAAATATTACAAATTGATTGGGGAGGAGAATATAGAAATTTCAAGTCATTAACGAATAATCATGATATTTTATATCGTTTATCTTGCCCACATACTAGTGAGCAAAACGGTATTGTTGAACGAAAAGTTTGTCATATTACAGAAATTGGTCTCACTTTATTGGCTCATGCATCTATGACACTATATTATTGGAGTGAAGCTTTTGAAACAACCACATATCTTATCATTTATCAATCGTCTTCCTACTCCGACATTACATCAACGTTCATCGTTCGAGACTTTACTTAACTTTTCTCCACAAACTTGATTTTCATACTACTGAATGCAGTTTCTTGGTTACAACTCATCTTACAATGGTTGTAAATGTCTTCACATTCCGTCTGGACGAATATTTATCTCTTGACATGTCACTTTTAACAAACTCACTTTTCCTTTCAAAAGTAAGAATCTTGTGTATTTGTCTAAACCATCAGAAGATAATGAGACATTTCTTGCAACAACTATACTTAATTCATTAATACCACCTCTATTATCTCATATCACTTCATTGTCTCCACCATCACCCTCTTCGACCTCCACAACCTCACTAAACACTATATCATTTTCTTTTACTACTATTATCGTTCCTTCAACACAACTAATTATCACAACAGTTAATAAACATAAATCTTCTACTTATCAGATGATCACACGCAATAAAGCACGATCTATGTCCTCATCAACTTTCACTGCTACTTCTTCCGTTACTACACCTACATATTTTACCAAAGCTAATAAGGATCACAATGACGTCTTGCCATGACAAAAGAATATAATGCTCTTATTCAGAATAAAACATGGTATTTTATTCCTCGTACACCATCTCATAATCTTGTTGAATGTAAATGAGTTTAAAACTCAAGCATAAAGTTGATGTGTCTGTCTATTGATGTACTCATTCATGAAGGTTGAAGGATCCTTCTTTCCTGTGTACTATGGAATACTTCTCTAGTTTTAATATGTGCTATATAGTAGCCTTCTTAGCCGATTATAATCCAAACATCCATGCCTCTATGACTCGAGAGGTGCCCCTAGTGGAAGGTTCATCTAATTTCTTAAGGATCTTTGTCTATATATCTTTAATCCAAGTTACTTTTTCGAAGGGACCATAAGCTTGTCCTATTAGCTTAGGAATAACTAGCCCTGAACCAGCCTGTCCATAAGTGGATCCAAAGGCTCTGTTTTATGAATTCTCTCTTCTATACTACTTTACTGCATTTTCTTTGGCATTCACTTCTTCGAATTCAGCATCGTGCTTTATTCTTATATGTTTCCCTTTTCTGATTTGATTTATCTAGGTTAACTGCATGTTTGCCTCAGCATGGGCTTCTTTATTCGAATCATTCCATTCTTCGACCTCGACTCCTTCATCGTTACCAGGGGTTCAATTCGGTGGGAACAAATGATTGAGGTATGACCTACTATAAGTAGGTGGATGGAATGAAAATGGTGGTGGTTGAGAGGATAAAAAGAGTGGTGGTTGAGAAGATGCAAAATGTGGTGGTTGAGAACTAGAAAGGAGAACTTTCGATGTGAATTACTCCATGAAGCTAGTTAGCTTATCTTCAATGGAATTTAGACCAGCCTTAGTAGCCATCGTTTCAGCCTCGATGGTCATGAATCTGGTTGGCCTTTGGTTTAAATAATGATTGTATGCTTCATCTTCTAATATCACCTTAGTGTAATAACTAGATATTGGATCACGTAGAGTCCTTGTGGTGAAAGTTGGTTCTGCACTAAAAGGACGAAGTGAATTTGAGAACTTAAAAAGAAAAGTAATGTGTTACTTATGTACATGTATACCCTATAATCGAAACATAGGCACTCATTTTCCATTCATGAAAAGAATAAGTGTGTTAAAAGGAGTTGTGTTTTATTTAGGTGTGTGGATTAAACAAAATCACAATCACAAACGCATGTACTCCTCATGTTACTAACGAAAAATTAAATGATAAAATATTACAAAAAGAGAAATATAATATAAGTCTTCTTCTTCAAAGCCTCATCGTCCTCACGTCTTTTTCTCGTGAACTCGTGTGTCTCGAAATCGAAAGATGTCGCTCATTCCACACATGCTACAATATAAACATCATTTCTCAAATTTTCTCGATCATCTACTCTTCATCCTAACGTTTAACATTGACATCATAATCTGAGTTTTAAAAATTAAAAGATAAGAACTAATTAGATTAGACCTTCTCTTTTCTCTTATTTTTCTTCGTTCATATATATATATATATATTTAGTTCTATATTTTTATGCTTTTCTTTATTTAATGTAATAATGTACACATGAGCCTCTAATTATAACTATATGCATATACTTATTTACATATAGGTATATTGATTCTTATTGGGGATGTGAATCAAAAACTTAACCTTGTTGTACTAATTACTACGAAAGAGATTTAGACCTAGTGAGACAACTATTATATTGTTTTCTATAGAAGTCATATAACGAGCCAAAAGACTTTCTGACATGGTTTTGCTGCTCGGGAACGACGAGACACCGACAGGTAGAAATGGCGTAGGAGAGAGGGGTGCTACCTACAAGGAAAGTCCAAAGACCATCGATGTAAGTAGTGTACCCTCACCGCCAATCACAATCCCTCATTTTCAGTGATAGTGATACATGAATGGAAGAAAGGGTTAACCCGAGTTTTTTTTCCTATATTCATACTCATAAAATAAATCACATAAAAGCCTCAATGGCGAGTTGAGACTCGTATTCCTCATTAACAATCCTAAAACGTAAACATCAAGTTTCGTCCAACGACGTAAACCTTATACTATATTCACACCAGAGCCCCAAAACTCGTGTTATTAAAGAAAAAATATGTATTTTTGGGGAAGAACATTAAAACGTAGAATATATTTCAAAATTTCCAAAATTGAGATTCACGCTAAGAATTAAATGTCCCTAGAAGAGTCGCTAAATAATGTACGCGATAGAAACCACTCAGTTTGATTCTATAATCATACACTTTTTTTAAATTCTACTTTTATTGATTTATATTGTGAGGAGAATCAATTTTTTTACGTGATGAAATAAAAAAGTAAAACATTAAACCTCTAGACTTTATAGGCAATCTCATAACTAATCTTCCCGTCGAATTAGGGTGATATTGAAATTTTAATGGTAAGTTGCTATAAGTCTTTTTATGTTTTTCAATTTAATACAACCTCATGACTAGAGAGTCGCCCCCTAATTATTTTTTAAATTATGACATGATTTTGGCGTATGCACACCAAGATTAGAGATTCTTTATTAGTTTAGTGCTTGGTTACGTATGAAAAAATGGCTAAAAATTATATGTCCCACAACCCTCGAAGGTCTCTATTACAATTATTTTGACCTTTTAAAATATATCGTTACACTTACATTTTTATAGTTTTCATTTTTAACAAGTTTTGGGTTCGTTATGATCATCCACATTTGTGTGGAGTTTGATTTTTTTTTATATTTTATTTACAATATATAGACAAGCATAAACATGTATAAGTAAGATACCATAACTTACAAATAAGTAAAAGACTTATAAAAAGAGAGAAAGAGGTTAGAAAAAATATTACATAAATATACATCTTAGAAAATTTTATGAAATCCCTTTAAAGGGTTGTCAAAATCCAAAGTATTCTTAAGAAAAATTATGAGAGTTTGATGTTAGGATAGAAAATTAGCTTCATGATTTGAAGCATGTCAACCTTTTTATTAATGTTTTGAAAGATGTGTTTATGCAAACTTGAAGAAATAAAATATTTTTTATGTTTGGGGTTTTATGTATTTTGTATTTTTTAGAAATTTAATAAAAAAACATGAAAAACAAAAACAAACCACATCCAATCTTACACATAGCAAACACAAACAAAAAAAAAATAATAAACACTAAAAAAGGAAATGGATTTTGATCAAAAGACCAAAATTGTGGCTAAAGAAACAAACAAAGGTCATCTACATGGAGGGTCGGTAGAAGGGTCAACTGTCGAAAATTGTGGCTAAAGGACCAAACATGGGTCGGCTACATGAAGAAGGAGTGTCATCAGCAGGATTTCTTGGTCAGATACACGCTCTGGTCAATCCTCAGTCGGATGCACGGAAGGCTGTAGGATTTCTCAGTCGGCCATCAGCGCTGGCCAAAATCCTCGGTCGGCCGCTTGATTTTCTCGGTGTGCTACTAGTTTTGTCGGTCGACACCTGCATTCCTTAGTCAGACTTCGGGTTGCTGGCTACTTTTATGACATAGATGATCATTGATGGTCTCTTCGGTCAGAAACCACACTAACGGTTCTGATCATCAGTCAGAAAACATTCCAAGCGAAGATCCATCGGTCGGCCGACCCTAAATTCAAAATAAAACCACAAAGTAACTGAGTACAAAATACAACAATAATATTTAAGATTCAAATTTTGTCTTTTCAAATATACAATAACATTACATATTTTATTACATTAATATATCAAGAAGGTTCTTGAAATGAAAACTCCTTCTATCAAAATAATATTGGTTTTAAGATTAATTTTTTTTTTGTACAATTCAAGAATGGGTATCTTTTTTTGGGGGAAAAAGAATGGGTATCTTATAAACCCTCTTTTTTTCTAAATGATCAAATCAAGAACATTAATCTAACAATTACGCAAATTCAAGAAATTAAAGACAATATAAGAATCTCCTAACCACTCAATTCATCAATCATAAAAATAATAAAACTAAAAGTGAATCAATACAGTTTTATTTAAATTTGAAATAGATAAATTAAGGGGCAAAGATCCTTACAATAGTTCTTGAGATATTTATATACCTAGAGTTCAAAAAACAAATCATCATCAACTCAAAGACTAAAGCCTTAAAAACTCTCAAAAGACATTTTAAGATGTGGTATACTTTCAAGAGACATGGTCTAAAGTTAAGGCAACAAAAATATGTAGACACTGTTAAAGCAGTGATGCTTTGTCAACTTCTTCGAGAATTAAAATTCTGGATAATCGTTTATACACGAGATCGGATTTATAATCAATATTTTGAAAATTAGAGAAAAATAAATTTGACTTCCTTTTGAAACTGTTAAAAAATATCTTGAAAATATCATTCAATACAAAACTATAAAAGTATTTTGAATATAATACCATGATTTATTAAAGGGAATAATGTTTTATTCAAAATCCCAGAAAAGAAATTGATGACATCAACTACTATCAAGAATTGAGAAATCATTTCTTTTTATATTATGGGCATTTCAAAAGCTTTTCCCTTTTCTTCTGTTAAAATCATTGTATCATCTTTTGACAAATTAAAATCATTCTATAAGAATGATCATCTTTTGACAAATGGGCCTCTGGTTGCCTTTCAAACAGTTGTAAAGGTCACTTACAAAGAAAAGAAGACGATTTTTTTTGAAACAATCCCCGATCAAGGTAATGAACACTATGACCAACACTATAAAATATCATTTCAACGGATGCGCCAACAAACCTTAGCACGAGTAAAATACTGACTAGAACAAAAGTTCAATTAAGACTTAATCATCGGTCAAAACCTTTGTTTTGACAGTACTTATGATCGTTTATACATGATCACTCTACAAATGTTATTTGTCAATAGTATACATGAATACTTTATTAAGATTCACATCAAATCAAAACTTATCTTTCGATAATACTTACGATCATAATGATCACCCTACATATGTTATTCGTTAATAGCATACATGAATACTTTGTTAAGATTAACGTCAAATCAAAACCTATCTTTTGATGGTACTTACGATCATTTATACATGATCATCCTAGAAATGATATTTTTCAATAACATACCTTAATACTTTATCAAAATTCACGTCTAGTCAAAACCTATATTCCGAAAGTACTTATGATCGTTTATACATGATCACTCTAAAGACGATCACTCTAAAGACGTTATTTGTCTCCTTCCTCTCCCACAAACAATATTATTTATGGCTAATCTATGACAAAATATATGATTTTTGAATTCTGGGGGAAAGAAAATATTTTCGATCAGAAAACCAATCTACAACCTTAGACCACCCAATCTATAGCCTTAGACCACCAAAAACCGAATTCTTTGAATGTAGAAAGCACTTCTTGTCCGAAAAGAAAACATATACTGATGGACGACGTGATGCAATCTTAAGAGAGATTCAATATCCTAAAAATAGAGAAATTCACGGCCCACATAGTCAGATTCACTACCATCATCGAGCTTTAGGTTGAAATTTAACCGAGAAGAGAATGAGTAATTGGATATTAAATAGAAGGTTGTGTATATGACGAGACATTAAAGCAAACGGTGTTTTAGTCTTTAAATGTTCAAAATTAATCTGTTTTAAAAAACATATCAAACTATTTTTTAAAACCAATTATTATCTTTAAATAACTCATATCAAACGAGCTCTTATTGGGTTTGGATTTATGAGAATAAATTTAATTTATTTTAAAAAAATGTTGATTGGGGATAATGTCAAGTATATGATATAATTTTCTTTTATTAAACTACAGTTATTTTCAACTTAATTTAGATTAGAAAGAAAAGTGATAAAATGTTAAATAAACTAGCATATATCCCGTGTATTTGCACGAGTAATAATACAAAAATCCGTAAAAAAAATATTACGGTAAAATTTTTATGAGCGAGTCAACCTACAATCCGAACTAAGTATTCATTTACTCTCACATATATCCAAATTAACCACAACTCTCGACCCGGCAATCCGGACACTTTAAAAATTAAGCATCATTATATATATAGAGATTAGTTAGTTAAAAACTTGAACTTATATTGTTAAAATGTCACGCGTTTATCAAATTTTGGGTTGAATTAAAAATATAAAGTGTTATTAGCCTAGTTGGTTAAAAGGTTGTACTTGTTTTGTTAGGTTGCAAAATCGAATCATACCTATAACATTTTAAATTTTATTTTTAGACGTTTTAAGTTTATGGGCGGGTCAACCAACAATCCCACTCAAATATCTATTTACTCTCACATATATCCAAATTAACCACAGCTCTCGACCCGGCAATCCGGACACTTTAAAAATTAAACATCATTATATATATATATATATATAGATGAGAAAAACTATTAATTTATCTCCTATTAATTAAGATCAATATATAAATTAATTCTTAGGTTTTCTATTAGTTATCTTTTTTATTACTATTATAAATATATAAATTAGTGTAAAAATTACTTATTTAATTAATAATATTATATCAATCTTTATTTTCAAGAACTCTTCAAGAACTCAGTCAAATAATTTTTGTTTATATTATCAATTCTTAAATCAAATTTAGTATGAGAACATATAAAAGAAACTCCCAAAAACAATTTCAATGGAAGAACAATATCACTTTTTAGTTCTACCAATAACACCTAGATGTGTAAAGATTGATAAACGCAATTATATCTATTGGAAATCATAAGTTACCCCATCATGATAGGTTGTAGTTTATGGATATAGTAGAAGGGAATCTTGAAACTCATCCCAATTTTCTTCAAGAAACAGATGATCAAAATAATACAATTCAAATCAATAATTCAAAATTTAAACAATGCGTATCCAAGATCAAAGGGTACTTGCATTGTTCTTTTCAACATTGACCGACGAGATTCGTCAAAAAGTTTCAAAATGATCTTCGGCACAAGAATTTTGCGAAACCCTAGAAAAGATCTATGTTTCTCAATCAAAGAGCCAACTATTTCAGTTACGGAGTCAACTCCTAAACACACATAAAGGTAGTGACTCTATTCTAAACTTCATTCAACATATCAGAAACATGTCAGATTCACTTATCAATGTCGGACATTATGTTTCTAATCAAGATCTACAACTAACTCTACTCAACGGGCTTGGAGATGAGTCTGAGTCGATGATATGTCCTCTAACTTCAAGACAAGATATATTGTTTAATGAGATGACAAACATCCTTCTAAATCATGAACAATGACTCATATTCAAGAAAGAAAATTCCATTATGAAAATATTTCGCCCTTAGATGTTTCGGCCAATGTTGCTTATATTTATGAGCATGGAGATAGAAAGAACCAAAAATAAAACTGAGACAATAATCGTCCGCAATGTAATTTTTGTCATAAAATTGATCATCGTTCCGAAAGTTATTTTTATAATCCACCTTGTCAAATATTTTATGTAAAGGGACATAGTACTCTCGAGTGCCCTCGTTTTAATCCATCTACAAATCTTACGACAATGTTAGTTATATCGTCTACTATTGTAAATCCCACTTGGTGTCCAGATTCAGGTGCTACTGACCATATTACTTTTAATCTTAATAATCTACACGTACATACTCCTTATACAGGTACTCAAACTAGAGATAGCAATGGGTACCCGTATGCTCGATACCCGTGGGTACCCGATAGTCGGGTTTGGGTAATTTAAATCGGGTTCGGGGTCGGGGTCGGGCATGGGGAGAGGGAGAAGGTACCCGGTCGGGTACGGGGTCGGGGATGGGGAGTGTGCGAAACCCAAACCCGATACCCGGTTATATTAATATTATTGATTTTTTTTATTAAAGTTTAATGGGTGACTTTTTAAAAATGCTTCATCATTGAAAATGTATCATAAATATACATCATTTAATTTGATCTTATCCACACTTCACTCCAAACATATTCATAAATACACTACACTCTAACTTTAATTATTTTATATTCCCAAAAAAATATTTCTCTACATAACTTCAATTTTTATTTTAATAACAAAATATTACTCTCTCTCATAATTCTTCATATTCAATCTCTATTTTTTTTTCAATGTTCATTCTACTTTTTCTCCATTCTAGTTTATCTTCTTCAAGATTTAAAAAATGATGAGCTAGGTAAGTAATGCTTTTATTTTTATTTTTAATATTTTGATATTACTAATGTTACAATTATTTATTAAAGTTGTATTTTTTTTCTTCAATCTTTATAATCTTATAAGTAATTTAATCGGGTAACGGGGTACCCGTCGGGGATCGGGTACCCGACGAATCGGGGATGAGTATAGAAGTAGAGATACCCGTCGGGTTCGAGTTCGGGGTCGGGTAGTGAAATGAAAATCGGGTTCGGGGATGGGTACTTCAATACCCGTCGGGTAGGGTACCCGTTGCCATCCCTAACTCAAACTATTAAAGTAAAAAACGGAATACCTCTAAATATTTATAATATTGGTACCACAAAAATTTTAAATCAACAAAAATTTCTCTACTTACGTAATATCTTACACGTTCCGGATATATTACACGAATATCAAAAATTCTTCAGATGCACTAATCGTTGCTGGACAATTTGCGGATGATTTTAGAAAATTCATATGGATATATCCGTTAAAGAAAAAGTCGGATGTTTTGAATACGTTTATTAAATTTCTTCGACTTGTTAAAAAATTTGTTTAGTCGCAAAATCAAAATATTACAAATTGATTGGGGAGGAGAATATAGAAATTTCAAGTCATTAACGAATAATCATGATATTTTATATCGTTTATCTTGCCCACATACTAGTGAGCAAAACGGTATTGTTGAACGAAAAGTTTGTCATATTACAGAAATTGGTCTCACTTTATTGGCTCATGCATCTATGACACTATATTATTGGAGTGAAGCTTTTGAAACAGCCACATATCTTATCATTTATCAATCGTCTTCCTACTCCGACATTACATCAACGTTCATCGTTCGAGACTTTACTTAACTTTTCTCCACAAACTTGATTTTCATACTACTGAATGCAGTTTCTTGGTTACAACTCATCTTACAATGGTTGTAAATGTCTTCACATTCCGTCTGGACGAATATTTATCTCTTGACATGTCACTTTTAACAAACTCACTTTTCCTTTCAAAAGTAAGAATCTTGTGTATTTGTCTAAACCATCAGAAGATAGTGAGACATTTCTTGCAACAACTATACTTAATTCATTAATACCACCTCTATTATCTCATATCACTTCATTGTCTCCACCATCACCCTCTTCGACCTCCACAACCTCACTAAACACTATATCATTTTCTTTTACTACTATTATCGTTCCTTCAACACAACTAATTATCACAACAGTTAATAAACATAAATCTTCTACTTATCAGATGATCACACGCAATAAAGCACGATTTATGTCCTCATCAACTTTCACTGCTACTTCTTCCGTTACTACACCTACATATTTTACCAAAGCTAATAAGGATCACAATGACGTCTTGCCATGACAAAAGAATATAATGCTCTTATTCAGAATAAAACATGGTATTTTATTCCTCGTACACCATCTCATAATCTTGTTGAATGTAAATGAGTTTAAAACTCAAGCATAAAGTTGATGTGTCTGTCTATTGATCGACATAAAGCACGTCTTGTGGCTAAATGATTCCATCAATAACAATATATTGATTATGAAGAGACATTTAGTCATGTAGAAAAACCCACTACTATTCATGTTATTCTTTGTTTGGAAATATCTTATCAATGGTTCATTCATCAACTTGATATTAGTAATGCATTTCTTCATGGGTCTCTACAAAAAGAAGTTTACATAACACAACCACCCGGTTTTGTCCATTCAGATTTTCCTAATCATATATGCAAACTTCATAAAGAAATTTATGGTCTTAAATAGTCTCCTCGTGCTTGGTATGCTACTCTCCGAACTACTCTACTATCTCTTGATTTCATATAATCAAAATCTGACACGGCTCTCTTCACGTATATGCACCTCAAATAACCGCATACTTTTTAGTATATGTGAACAATATTATTCTCATAGACAACTCTAAATTATTTTTAACAAAAATTATACTTCAATTAAATAAACTATTCCATATTAAAGATTTATGTCAATTACATTACTTTCTTGGAATGAAAGTCACTCGTACCAAAGATGGCTTATTTCTTTGTCAATACAAGTATTTTGATGATATTTTTACTCGAGCTGATATGCTTTAAGAAAATCCATTACACACTCCCGTCTCTACTGGCTCCTCTCTTTCTAAACATGATGGTGATCCTTTATCTGATATGTTTCTCTATAAGAGTATAGTAGGGGCTCTACAATATCTTACACTCACTCGTCCTCAGTTAGTCTTTGTTGTCATCGAGTTTGTCAATTCATGCAAACTCTCACCTCTTCTCATTGGAGAGCACTTAAACGTATTCTTTGATATTTTCGTCATACTCCTCGTCATGGGATCATTCTTCTTCCAATTTCACAATTCACTCTTGCTACCTACTTTGATGTTGACTGAGTAGGATATCCTGATGACCGTCGTTCAACAACTGAATTTTTGTATTTTTTTTAGGTGAAAACCTCATTTCTTGGATATCTAAGAAACAACAAGTAGTTGTTTGCTCTAGTACTGAATCTAAATATCGTGTTCTTACATATACAACTGTTGATCTTTGTTGGATTCAATCTCTACTTAGTGAACTTCGAGTTTCACTTTTTTCTTCCCTAGTTCTATGGTGTGTTAATATTGGTGTCACATACTTATCAGCAAACCCGGTATTTCATGCTCGCACAAAATATATTAAAATCGATTTTCACTTTGTTCGAGAAAAAGTTACTCGTAAACAACTACTTATCTAGTACATTCCTACTGAAGATCAAGTGACTAATATCTTTACCAAAGGTCTTACTTCTCATTGATTTTCTCTTTTATGTAGGAAGCTCACGGTTTGTGTCTCTCCTTTTCGCTTGAAGTGAGATGATAAAGTATTAAAAACCTCTCATTTTCGCTTGAAATGAGATGATAAAGTATTAAAAAAAAATAAAAAAATGATTGATTTATCTCATATTAATTAGGTTCAATATATTAACTAATTTACCAATTTTCTCATATTAGTTATCTTTTATATTATTATTATAAATAAATAAATTATGGTAAAAATTATTTGTTCAATCAATTATATTATTTCAAATTTTCTTTTCAAAAACTCTTTCAGAAACTCGATCAAATAATAATTTTTTTTATATTATAAATAATTAAATAAATTAAAAGAAATCTCTCTATATTATAAATTCTTAAATAAACTAAAAGAAATCTCTCTTAATCAAAAGATGTACATTAATCATGAAAGTTCAAAATTTCATTAAGATTGAAAATTCTGATTTTGAATTTTGATTATGTCAGATTTTTTTTTGTAATGTTTTTATTTATTTATCTTACCATTAATACATTTTATTATCGTTTGTTTAGATATAGTTATATTTATGGAAATGCATTTGCTTTCCTTTAAAGGGAATGCAAAATCATTTTAGAAGTTTTAAAATCTTCCAATTTTGTTTTATTTTTATTCTGCGAATGAAAAGTAAAATATATTACAATATATTGTATTCTAAGACTGTGTTAGATACAAGGTAAAAAAAAAGTGCAGGGTGTTAATTGTTTACAAAAAGATAGTATATTTATGAGTAAAATAATATTTTGTACAGGTTTGAAACTATTTTATAAAATATTGCAAAAAAATTACACAGAAAAACCTAAAAAAATTAAAACCAAGTTATAATATATTTTCTCAAAATTAATCAAATAAAATAAAACGATAAAATCATTTAATATAATAGTGCTCGTCAGAGCCGACCTGAGATTTAGGTTGCCCCATTCCCGTAAAAAAATGTCATATTATTTTTGTTGCTCTAGATCTAGTTTAAAAAATTAATGAAAAAATAATATTATGTGAGATCGATTTAAAATCATAACCAAATAAAAATTATAAATTTTATCTTAAACTATTATGTACAACATTTTATATTTAAAATTATAATATATTTGACTAAATATCTTAAACTACCACGGCACAACATTTTATATTTAAAATTATAATAGATTTGACTAAATATGTTAGTATTTTAATAAATGGGTTGCTTTAAGAAGGAATGAGCTGCCTAACCCAAGTGGCTTGTTGGGCTTACCTCAGAGTCGGGCCCGTGCTCATTTCACAAAAAATTATGGTTGGATTTGTCTAAAAACTAATCGAACATTATTTCACTTCTTTCTTCGTCTACCAAATTATTCAATTCATTAATAAAAATATTATATTATATTTTAATTTATTATTATATATTAATATTTTTTTTTATAAAAAATAAAATAAAATAATAATAATTCACATTCTCCTTAGAATCATCCCAAACCATTCACATCTCTCCTAGTATGATTCTCTCCTAATATGATGCAACACAAATATTATGGAAGATGACCTAAAATTAATGAATATATAAAATAAATAAATAAATTACACTATACCAAACTAAACAAAAGACCGAATTAAGATGATATAATTCCAAGTTCCAAAACCACAAAATCATCTGGAAGACCAACAAGGGTGACGACACATGCATGCAATATCTATATCCAATGTAATATTTGTTGAATAGCCTGACCTGACCCGGCATCTAAAAAAGGAAAAAAAAAATTACTGGACCCGCAATTTTCTGATGGATATTTGCAAATCTTGTTTTTATATTATTTAATCTTTATAGTTTGTTTTCATTCTTATTATATGAAAAAAATCTTACTATATTTTGACATTTTCTCTCATTGAAACTATTGATAGAAATTTACATTACTTCACATTCTTGTTTTAATGGTAGTTTTAATGTTATTTTATGTTGGAATATATGGAAAAAAATAGAGCCCTCTTTATTTGATAAAAGTTTTTAACTGTAGTGTATCACTAACAGCGTTGGCCGATTCTGGAGTGCAATTTAATTAAAATAATGTTTGAGACTACTTTAATGACATAAAGATGAGGATTTTTACATAAACTAATTCAAGAATTAAAATTAAGGTGGACTTGAAAAACAAAATGATTTTTTTTAGGATTGACTTTATAAAATGAAAAAAATATATATAATACTATGTAATTGGAGATAACAGAATTTAAAATTTTGTTACATTAATCAATATGCAACTAATATAATCTTCGTTAAAATTTTGTTACATAAAACTTAATTTTTTATAATACTCGAAAGTATATCTCACGTACATAAAACTATCAAAGGACAAACTCATTATAACAAAAAAGAAATGAAATATAAAAAAAATATTCTAACACTTTTAAATGTATAAATAGATAAGTTAGTTAAATATTCTACATCTAATGACAAGTATAAAATTATGGGATAAATAATTGTTTTTTGTATCTCAAATATTATATACATAACTTTTATAACAAAATATTTATCTCTTCATTAACCTCCTAATACATCCTCTATGTGACAAAAACATATTTACACAATTTATCTTTAAACCTCGTCTTAATCTAATAGACATAAAAAAATTAAATAATAACTTTATATTTTTTTTTCAAATAGGCCTTCAAAATTTCAATGATAGATTTTGACCTCAGTAGAAAAATTGAAATATAAATATCATATTTAATAAATTGATATATATTTAGAAAAAAAAGACAAAAATTGGGTATATATATATATATATGATGAGATTGGGGTGGGCTTAAGCTTAACCCATCTCTAAGCTGCATATCTGGATGTTTCGGGATTACATGGGTAATAGTCTTTGACCATAACTTTATATGTTTTAACTTGGTTGTAGCTGAGGTCAAAGCAATCATTCAAGCGATGTGGTGTGATGTCAATGACACAATCATTTTGGAATCAAACGCGAAGTGTCTTTTAACTTCTTGATACACTTTGTAGTTGTTAGAACTTCTGTTAATATACAACACTAGTAAATTAATTATGTTTTTGCTATCATCACTTTAAAATTCAATTCATCAATCACAAAACAATGTTAAATTTTTATTTTTTGCTATCATCACTTTAAAATTCAATTCACCAATCACAAAACAATGTTAAATTTTTATTTTTTACTGTCATTTTTTTCTTTCTGTTCTAGCATCACTATAAAGACAGGTAAATGATGTGACATTATATTTTGAAAAAAAACTCACTTAAACGTATGTACTTGTACAACTAGTTTCAGGGCCGGTCTATTGGCTTTGCAAGATGTACACTTGCACAGGGCAAAAAAAAAAATGTAGGGCTACCAAAAAAATTATATACATATATATATAAAAAAAATTAAATACATATAGGATATATATTAAAAAAAATGAGGCTCAACCCTAGGGCCGGCTAGCTAAACCCATCCACTCCAACACCACACACCCAAGCGGCAAGCACCCAATTTGTGAATTGTGACCAGCTTATCTTCAAAGTCCAACCCCGTCCTCTCTCCAAACTCCGACGTTCGACTATCGTCTCATCTCCTCAATTGTTGGTAATCTTTACTTCTTGGATTTTAGCTTTAATCATTGCAATTTTAAAAATAAATTCATTATTCTTCCATCATAATTTATTTTATTGTCATTGTCATTTGTCAACTATGTTTATTAATGTGATGAAATTTGAAATGTTAGAATGGCTCATATAACTATAAGAAAACATGAATCGGGTAGTTCCAAACGCAAAAGAATAAAGGAACGAGACAAATTTATTCAAACTCAATCAAGGGCTATGAATAAATTTGTTTTCAATAAAGAGAACGAAACACAATGTTCAGGGGATATAGGGGTAGATGTAGACATTAATGTTGGTGTAGAAGAAAATGTGGAGCAATCAATGGAGACTCAAACATTTTCTGAGGAAGATGTTGATATTGGCCTAGAAGAAAATATAGAGAATCAAATGGAGGAACCTTTTGAAGTAGATATTGATGTTAATATAGAAGAAACTATGGAGCCTGGTTTGGAAGGGAATGATGATATTCCCAACATCTTTGATCCTAAAATTTGGGATAATCTTGCTCCTAAATTGAGGGATTTATTGGTGAAAAAGGTCCTCTAAGAGATGTGTTGACAGGAAAAAGTCCGAAAAATGGATTAAATAACAGGCGTTTCACATCTGAATTCTATACTATGCACTTATCAAATGGGCAGAAGCATCATCGAGATTGGCTTGTGTATTGCAAGGATCTTGATAGAGTATTCTGCTTATGATGTAAAGTCTTCAAGACCAAACGACAACTTTCTCAGTTAGCACATGATGGAATTAGGGATTGGGGGCACCTTTCTCACAGTTTGATGGAACATGAACGAAATTCAGACAATATAACTTTATACTTGATTTGGGTTAAGTTACGTGAACGACTAGAAACTAGAAAAGTTTTTAAGAAAAAACATTTTGATGAGATTGACTCTGAAAATCAGTCATCTGAACCACCTATCGAAGAATCAAGTCAAGAATCCTTCAGCATTCATTACTTTTTGACCAAATGAGCTTGATTCAACCAGTGCAATCCTAAATTTCTTGAAAAGAGCTAATTGTTATCCTACTAGTTGTATTGCATATAGAATTATGTTAAGAGTTCCAGTGACAGTAGCATCAGCTGAAAGAAGCTTTTCAAAGCTAAAAATATTGAAATCTTACTTGAGTTTGACCATGTCACAAGAAAGACTAAATGCTTTGGCTTTGATTTCTATTGAACATGAGTTCTTGGAAAAGCTTGACTATGATAGGTTAATTGTTGATTTCGCATCTAAGAGTGCAAGAAGATCAATTTTCATAAAATAGTATTGCATTAGCTGATTCAAATTGGTAAAATTATAGTAGAATTGTATTACATGTCGTGTCTTTGTAATAGATTTCAGACTTTTGGTCATTCCTTTTGAAGACAATGTAACAAGAGCATTTGTTATTGAAGTAAATTCAATAAACTTTACCATAAAATTTGCCTTGATTTTTTTATCTTTTTGTTGTTGTGATCTTAATTGTTGGTATGCGTAGAAATTTATTTGTGATATTATGTTTGTAGTTTTGCTATTTTTCTTTTTTAAGAGTACTTAGGGCCGCATTTGATATCTCGCACGAGGCCTTCTAACATATTGAGCCGGCACTGACTAACTCACTTAGACGTATGTACTAATAAAAGGTCATTTAAACGTACTTACTATCAAAAAATTGGCTCATTTAGCCTCTTTTAGTAAATCATGATTAATTTTTATTTTTTAATTTATATATTTAATAATTAAATATTAATATATTTTCTCTCTCCTTCCTTTTCATTTATTACTAATAATAAATGAACTCTCTATTTTTTTTTTTATAATTTTTTATTATTTTTATATGAGTATTTATTATTGATTATTTTAATTTAATTATATATATATATAAGCGTTCATCATCGTTAATTATTTTAACTTTATATTTTTTCTTCTTTTTTATATTTTTTTCTTATATTTATATTAATTATTTTCAAATTGTTTGGTCCCAATTATTGAATATAACCATGAAATTTTTTTCAACAATAAAAATTCTTCAACACAAAAATAAATTAATTAATAATTAAGAATTGGATAATAATAAAAACTTATTCATCAAATACCAAAGGAGTAATAATCAAATATTAGACAAAATAATATACTTACTACTATTATAAGTTGAATAAAAATTAAATAAAAACTTATTATTTTCATTTTTATTTATATTAAATTAAATAAAAAAAACCTTTTAAAAAAATATTACAGTAAAATATAAAATTCATAAATAAGTTGTTAACTTTTAAAAAAAATGAGAATTTAAGAAATATGAGAAATAAAAACTAATAAAAAAAATGAAATATAAAAAAAAATTAATATTAAAATAATAAAAAATTTAAAATTAAAATAAATTATCTGATTTAATTAATGAAAAAGAAGAAAAGAGAAAATATATTAATATTTAATTAATAAATATTTAAATTTAAAAATAAAAGTTAATCATAGTTATTAAAAGAGGCTAAATGAGCCAATATTTTGATAATAGATATGTTTAAATGATTTTTTATTAATACATATGTTGTTTAAGTGAGCTAATTGTACAAACATACATGTAAAAGTGAGTTTTTTTTCTTTATATTATTTAAATTATTGAAAAATAATTTATCCAAAAATAAAATCTTATTTTTTATTAATATTTTTTTACTACACCAGTCCAGTTTTTATTCAATTTGAGCGTATTTTAGAATTTTTTATTTTTTTTCTATTTCTATTTCTATTTTTATTGGGCTAGTTTATGTGAGTTTTTTTAAATTAATTTTTTATTACATCGTTATCGTTTTAAATATCAAAATATTATTTTATTAATTAAAATATATTTATTTTATTTTTATAAATTTAAATTTTAAATACAAAACGATATAATTAAATCAATTAAAAACTTAAATAACCTATTTTATATCCAACATTAATTAATTTTGAACAAAATCTCAAACTACAAACATCAAATAAGCTCTTCAAGAAACTCCTTATATTTTGGGAATTTTTTCTTACAGTCTTCCTTACTTAATCAAACTCTTCTAAATCTACTTTTTTGTTACATATTTTTATTTATTAATATAAAAGTGAGAATTAAGCATAAGAATTGTTGGTCGGTATCTTATCCAAATGAATAACATCTTACAATAAAGAGAAAATGCCAGTTAGTAAAATAAAACGATAAAAAAATATAAAAGAGTAAATAAATATTGATGAATGAATTGTAGAACGGACCTCAGAAAACTTTAGAGTTACGAAAATTGATATCGGTCTAATGTGAGTTGATAAATTTCTTATTATACAATCATTGTTGTGAACAAATTAAAAATAAAGCAAAATTTTATCTGATTTGAATTCCAAACATACATATCTACCATTTATAAAATAAAAATAAAAAAGTAAAACTTTTCTTTTCAGATAATGGTTTTATACTTTTATAAATATAACGATACATACATACTATTTTATGCTTTATGTTTGGGATATAAAAGATACATGAAAAAATACAAACAAAATGGTGGAGAGTGAGTCAATAATTAAAAGAAAAAAGAAATAAGTGTTGGACCAGAATAAAAGGTTTGGCCTTATCCAAAATGAAAGGTGAACAATATTCAATTATACAACATTAATATCCATTTGTTTCATATACAACTTTTCAATGACCTAACCAAATCAATCAACAAAAAATAGGTAGAGACATGCCTATTTTTAAAAAAAAATAATTACAATTTATTAATACCTAATTTAACTATTATTTATATAGATTATTTTTTTTTAAAAATTTGAGCTATTTTTATTAATCTTATTATATATATAATAATGTAAATATTCTCCTTAAACAGTGACTAGACATAATAGACAAAATAACTAATTATAATTATAATTTTAAATTTGTATTTATCTCTTATATTAATTAATAATTTCTCTCTTCATTTCAATAATAATTTATTTTTTTTATCTCTTTAATCTTTATTAATAATTTATTTTAAATATTAATAGAGAAATAATAAATCAAATAAAAAATAACAAAATATATAATTTTAAATATATATTATATTTGATAAATATATATTTAAAATAATAAAAAATTAAATATAATTTTTTAAAAATTAATTATTTCTCTTCCTTTCTAATTTTGTTTTCAAATTTTATTTTCTTATAAGATGTATTATAAATTCAATTAATCAACTCAAAATGTTATATATTATCTCCTTTTATATTATCATATTAGTTCTTTTAATAGTTGATAGTTTGAGTTATATTTATTTTGAATATTAGTATGTATAATTTTAGTTATATCATTTTAAGTTATATATTTTTGATCAATTCTTATTTTTTATATTAAAATTCATTTTAAAAATAAATGAATAAATAAATTATTAATATATATATATATATATATTATTAATAGAAGAGAGAAATAATTAATTAAAAAATTAAGAATTTTTATATTTATTTTATTATTCTCTTAAATATATATTTGAATTTTTTTTTTGTTATTTATTTATTTAATTTATGATTTCCTATTATTATTTTAAATTTATTTAAAATAAATAAGTTAAATAATAAAATATATAAACATATATTTACAAATTAATAATATTAATAAATTATTAATAAAGATTTAAGAGATAAAAAAATAAATTATTAATGAAGTGATGAGAGAGAAATTATTAATGAATATGAGAGATAAATAAATATTTAAAATTATACTTCTCCTATCATTACTCTTATATTTCAAAAATAATCATTATCTTTTCAAAATCATCTTTTCATCATTAATTTTTCTCTCTCTTAATTTTTTAAAAAACTCACTTATAAACAAGGTTGAGTCTTAAAATAAATTAGTGTAAGTTACAAAATAAAAATTAAAAGTTAGATAATGTATTAGTTAATTAAAATTATAAATTAGTTTTATTATTATATAAAAAAATTAAAATATTGATAAAATTAATTTTTAAATTAAAATAAGAGAGTGATAGTGAGAGAAAAATTGTGAAGAAAAGTGAAAAGGGAATGACCTTAGTTAAGTCTTTGACAGAAAAAGTGTTGGAAGAGAAAATAGATAGATTTTTATATTTTTTAGTCAATAAGATTTGTCACCATAATATTTTTTATCTGATTTTCTCTATTAAATTCTCTCACTCTATTATTTCTCTTAAAATAATTAGTTAAGGTATTTTAGAACATTAAGATAAGAAACGATATAAAATATTTATTAAAAATATAAAATTATATTTTAAAATTTTAAAATTTTAAAATAACATATTACAAATATTTGAAAGATATTAAAATATAAGACAAAATAGTATAATAGTCTTGTTATAACAAGTTATTATTGGCATTTAATTAGTCACACATTTTTTTTAATACCATTTCAGCCCAATTTTTTTTTAGCAGGACAACATTAATAAAATAATTTTTTAAAAAATAAATAAAATTTTATAAACAAATTTTATATTATTATAAAAAAAATAAACTTATTACTCTTATAAAATATAATGAATAAATAAATATATTGGTGATTTAATATATTTAATTATATATATAGTGTTTAAGGCAGAATCGGAGTGAGATCGGGGCGGGGGACACAAATACATACTTTGTTCCATCCATGTTCAATTTTAGGGAAAAATCGTCCCAAATGGGACAATTCAGTTCGGTTTTTATAGGGCAGTTTCAAATTGTCATCCTTAGGCACAATACATCTTAGATGAACATCTTGAAAGAGCGAAAGAACTACCTGACTATCATTCTTGAAGAATACGAGCATGTGAGGAAAAATGATAGAGGCAACGAAATTGTAATGAAAGTAAGACCACAAATGTGTAGGAGAGAAAAAAAAATGAAATGAAAAAAAAATTGCACGCCTCTTCGTCTTCTCTTTTGTTTTATGAAAATTATATATTTTTTTCAAAAAACATTTCATGTTCAGCGCCAATATTTTGCATGTTCAATGCCTTTTTAGTTAAAAACTTCATGTTCAGCGTCATTGAACTGCATGTTCATCGCGAATGAACTGCATGTTCAACACATTTTTCAGTTAAAAAACTTAGTTTTTTTCAATTTTTTTAATGTTTAGCGACATTGAACTACAAGTTCAGTGCGAATTAACTGTTTGTTCAGCGCGAATGAACTGCATGTTTAACACTTTTTTCAGTTAAAAAATTTAGTTATTTTTCAAATATTTTTTCATGTTCAGCGCTAATAACTACATATTCAACGCGAATCAACTATATGTTCAACGCCTTTTTAAGTTAAAAAAATTGATTTTTTTTCAAATTTTTTCATTTCAAATTTTGTTTTTTTCTTTTCTTTTCTTTCTCTTACATATGTGGTAGACAACATAAGATTTGTGGTCTTGATTTCATTACAATTTTGTCTCATTTATCATAATGATCAAGAACTTTAAAAGACACCTCCTTAACAATAAATAAATAAATAAATTTTAATATTAATATAGTCGGGTATCGAGTTTGAGTTTGACACTGTCTCTATTCCCGACCCGAACCCAATCAGGTAACCTTTACTCTTCCCATCCCCGACATTGAACCCAATCCCGACCATCGGGTACCCATGAATATCGGGTATACATGTACCCATTATCATCATTAGTCGTATCAATCGAATTCTAAATTAATTAAATTCCAAACTATTTTAAAACTAAACCAAACCAGTATATAAATAAAAGACTAAATAAATAAGATAAATAAAAGAAATTTTAATATTGATATTGTGTTTATTTTTTAAGAAATAAATAATAAAATAAAACATACCACTATTACATACGGCACGACACGGACAAGGGCGAATTCATGATTTTTTTCTTGGGCTATCAAGATTATATGTTTTACACTATTACATATAATAAGTGAGCATATTAATCGAACTTATCCACGAATATTCCTACTAAAATAAAATAAATATACAAGATCTTAAAGGTGATGAGAATACCCAATTTAAACAACGAACTTTATATATATATATATATATAATTGTATCTCGTATTATTACAAATATTAAAATAAGACAAGAAAATCTATAAAATTTAACAAACTTTTACCTATTATTTAAGTTGCAACCTTCTATTATTTGTGGAATAAAATTCATCTATTATAAAATTTGAATCAATATTTTCAATAAACTCTCATTCAATATAAACAAAAACATAGAATCAGAATGAGAATATACACAATTTATAAAATATTATATCATAATAAAAAATCGAGAAACTAAAGGTAAAAAAAACTAACCGAGAGATTCAAGAGAGAGACAAAGAATAGTTGAAGATAAATTAAATCAAAGAAACGTAAGAAGTTAAATTAATTAAATTTTAAATAATTGAAAGTTGTAAACATAAAAATTTGACTTACCCTATTTTCAAATAATATTAAAATAATATTTTGAATTTTTATATTCAGATTAACTTAAAAAAAGAATGAAAACCTAATTAAGGGTTAATTATTGTAGTAATTAAACCCTAGTTAAGAAAATTGTTCAAACTCTAAAAATAATTTGAGGATAAAATATTGTATTTATTTTAACCAAATTAGACCAAAGAAAAGGTTAAAAACATTTAATTGTGATTTAATCATGAAATATGTTTAATTTATGACTTAAACCAATTAAGTAAAATACCTCAAAATTCCCCCAAAAAATAAAATATGAACATAATTGTCATTATGTTGATAGAAATATTTTTTTATAGAATTTTTGGTGAGAAAATGAGTAAAAAGGGATTAAAAATCGATTTTTAATAAAAATAAAATTTGATAATCTTGTGTAGTAGAAGTTATTTTTAATTTTGCAGCAGGATTCTAGACCATCAGATCAATCTGGATTTTCATCTAGTGCTCAAAAATGTGCCACACAGCCGGCTGTAGCCAAGCTCGCGTGCGCCTATCACACCAGATCAACTAACGGGATGAACTAACCCCATTAGTCAAGACCGTTGACCGCGGAAGAAACACGAACGACGTTAGACGAAACAACGTCGGTTCGGTCTTCTTCTTCGTTTGGATCGCGACGCTCGCCAAAAACGCGAATCGTCGGCGTGCGATCTTCCAAAAGGGACAACTCACTCCACATGCGTCCTTATCCCTTCAAATTTTGGCAACGTCTTCGCCTTATCTCCTCCATCAATAGCGGTAGCCCTATATCTAGAAGGGACACCTTCCTCTAGAAGTAGGCTACCACAACTAAGGATTAGGCTAGAGATAAGATCACCGAAATTCAATTTTGACTTGAATTGGTTTATCCAACTGACCTTCTTCGACTATAAATACTTCCCTTGGTTTGTAAACCAAATCATCAAACAAACATCAATCAATCACTACCTATATAAAAGGTTTGATGATTCCGGCGAATTATTTTTTTGAAAAACTACTTCGACGATCCAAGCATTGATTCGGGCCTTAGGATAACTTCCAACACACCCCAAAAGTGTTCTCTATTTGTTGGTATGCATCCATGTCATTTGTATCATGATCTGTCATTAAATAATTTGAATTATTTTTCAAATTTTATTGTTTGATCTGTTCTTGAGCTTGATTGTATGATTTATTTGTTTAGATCATTATATATATATATATATATATATATATATATATATATATTATGTATTAACTTTATGTTAAAAGAAATCAGATCAAATCACCCCAAACCCCAAACCCCAAACCCTAAACCCTAAACCCTAAACCATATTTTTTTTAAAAATCTCAAGTTCTTTAGTTTAATACAAATTTTTTGATTCAGTTAGTTGTTATACATGTTTGTTAACATGTTATAATGATTTTAAGAAACTGTAACAATGTTTTTGATTATGTTTGATCAAAATAAGGTTTCTAAAAATTAAGCTTAAAATTGGATTTTTGAAAATTTTGTATTCTTGGTTTTAATATGGATTATTTTATCCTATTAATTGTTATACATGTTTGTTGACATGTTAGAATGATTTCCAAGCAATCGTAATATCGATTTGATCATGTTTGATCAAATTGTGTTTATGAAATTTTTTGTATTTTGATTCAATCTTCAAAAACTATTTTAATGTTTGAATGATATTCTTATTTTAGTTGAGTTTAACTATATTCATCATTTTAAAGCTAATGGAATAAAAATTAGGCATTGAAATGGCCTAATTTGAAAAATCTCAAAAATTGACCTAGAAATGGTGTTTTAAAACTGAACTTTGTAAGGATCTTGAAATCGTGATTTTTGTTAGGACTTTTGTTCTTCATGATCATATGAACAAATTATAGCTTACAAATCATGATTATATGATCTGTATCAAAAGTTATGGACTTCTGAAATTTTAACCAAAATGAGAACACCTCGATCCTAAGGTTTTAGCCTAGGATCGGTTATCCTCGGTCCTATTCTTCAACCGTGACCGAGAAAACCTAACCTTTGACTAAGGACCAGGATTGGTGTTCCTCAAGTCCAACCGAGGACCAAGACCGGTGTTTTTCAACTCCGATCGAGGATTAGGACCGGTGTTCCCGAGGAAGGACCGAGCCCCACGATCGATGGTTTTAACCTATGACTGAGGAACCCGGCCGAGTTTTTTTTTAACTTAGAACCGAGTTCTCCCCTTAGCCTAGGACCGATTTTTCGAACCTAGAACCGAGGAACCCAACGGAGCTTTTAAACTTATGACCGAGCCTTAAGACCGATGTTTCTGATATATGAATGAGCATCTCCTTTAGTCTATGACCGATGTTTCTAACCCCTAGGACCGAGCCCTCTCTTAGCCTAGGATCGGTAAACCTAACCCTAACCCTAGACTTAAGACCAAGGACCACGACCGACGAACTTGACCTAGGACCAAGCCTCCTAGGTCTAGGACCGAGTAGACCGAGTTTAGGACAGTGCCTCCCGAACCCAGGACCGATCCCTAGACCCATGCGACTAAGCCCTAGTCCAAACCACTCCGGTCTTGACCGAGCCCGATGAGCCTAGATCGGCCAAACCGGACCCATACTCCAGGACTCTAGTCCTAAGGCCTGTTTGGTTCCACTTTTTTAAATCCAAAATTATTTTGTAATTTTGGAACTCGAATCCATTTTTAAATAATCTTGAAAAGTCAAAAAATGATATTTTAATATTTTCGGGATACTTAAAAAACCAATGTTTTGGCTAAGATCTTGTTTGGAATTTATTTTTAAATTCTAACACCTTTTCTGATATTTTCAGGATTTTTACTCAAATATATATCAACGCAATCGTATGTATGCCCTTCTAAATAATTTTGTACAATTATTTTTAAACCTAAGTCTATCCTCGTTTAGGACCTCAGACTACTAATTGAAGAAAATAAATATTATAAATAAATTTTTAATAATTATAGTATTTTAAAAAATAAAAAGATGTTGTCCTTTGACGGGCGCGGAGGACATAACACGAAAGCCCTTTTCTGAGCGTAATCGAAACACAAACATTTTTTTTCAAAATTTATAGTATAAATACGTTTATACAATTATCATTTTCTTGATTTTCATAAAATCACTTGGCGACTCTGATTTCAAATAAATAATTTTTTAATTAATTATGTTTTATTAATTTAAACCGGTTTTGGTTAAATTGTTATTTAGTCTCCAGATTATTAAAGTTTGAACAAAGAATTAATTATTTTTACATAATTAATTTCTTATCGTTCTAGGTATTATCAAAATCTTAAAAACTAAATGTTTCATTTTAAAATATGTTTGGCACGCAAACTAAGGTCGAAACATATCGAACTCGAGCCTCCCCGTGATATTCCCCCCATATTGCTACGCGTTCGCCTCACCTCGGCGCGTGATAAGCTATGGGATGGGAGATAGATCATGGGGTTACAAAAGTTAACTATATAAATAAAAAAATATAAAAATTTAAGTAAGAGTATATGAAAATATAATAATATATATAATAGATAAATATGTTATTATTTAATTATAGATATCATAATAATCTAGCCCGACAAGTGGCTCCTCCCTTGGACACGGAAAGGGGTGAGCAAACGGGTACACCTAATCCGTATTACTCAATCCATATTCAACTAAAATTTAATTTACCTAACCCATAACCCAACCCATATTATTTAATAATATGAGTTGGGTATGGGTTGGGTAACCCAATTTTTTTTCCTTTCATTTAACATATATTTGACTAATTTAACACATTTTTATTCGTTTAACACGTTTTTGATATATTTAATACGTTTTCCATATTTTCCCACATTTTTAGCATGTTTTGACACGTTTAACACATTTTTGATACGTTTTACACGATTTTCACATTTTGACACATTTAATACGTTTTTCACATGTTTAACACGTTTTTGGCACGTTTAACACATTTTGACACGTTGAACATGTTTTCATGTTTTTGGCATGTTTTAACACGTTTTTAACACGTTTAACATGTTTTTGACATGTTTGAAACGTTTTTCACGATTATAACACAATTAACACATTTTAACACGTTTTCACATTTTGGCACGTTTAACACGTTTTGAAACTTTTAACATGTTTTTCACGTTTTTCATATTCTTGACACGTTTAACAAGTTTTAAACACGTTTTCACACGTTTTTCCACGTTTAACACGTTTTGACACGTTTAACACATTTTCCACATTTTCCACATTTACCACGTTTTCCACATTTTCCCCATTTTTTTGCACGTTTAACACGTTTTTGACACATTACACATGTTTCTCATATTTTTGACACGTTTGATACGTTTTTCACATGTTTAACGTGATAAAATGTGAAAACATATTAAATGTGCCAAAAACGTGAAAATATGTTAAAAAGCCAAAAACGTGTTAAACATGTCAAAATCGTGTTAAAACTTGTCAAAATGTGTTATCGTGCAAAAAATATACTAAACATGTCAAAACTATGTTAAATGTGCAAAAACGTGTTAAACGTGCAAAAATATGAAAACGTGTTAAATGTGCTAAAAATGTGTTAAATGAGTCAAAAATGTGTTGAACGTGTTTAACATATCAAAACTGTGTTAAACGTGCCAAAAATGTGAAAAACGTATTAACGTTTGAAGAACATGTCAAATATGTCAAAATGTGTTGAACATGCCAAAAACGTGAAAAATATGTTAAACGTGTGAAAATGTGTTAAACATATCAAAAACGTATTAAACGTGTTAAAATGTCAAAAACATGTTAAACATGCCAAAAACGTGTTAAACACGCCAAAAACGTGAAAGATGTGTTAAACTTATCAAAAGCGTTTTAATGTGTTAAATATGTCAAAAATGTATTAAACTTGTCAAAAACGTGAAAAACATGTTAAACTTGTCAAAAACGTGTTAAACGTATTAAACATGTCAAAAATGTGTTAAACGTGAAAAAAAACGTGAAAAATATGTTATTAGTGTGAAAACATGTTAAACATGTCAAAAATGTGTTAAACATGCCAAAAACGTGTTAAACATGCCAAAAACGTGAAAACGTGTTAAATGTGTGATAAACGTGTTATAAGTGTGAAAACATGTTTAAAATGTTTAAAACGTGTTAAACGTGTGAAAAACGTGTTAAATGTGTAAAAAACTTGTTAAACATGTCTAAAATGTGTTCGACTTAAAGTTGGAAGATGATTAGTTTATATTGGATTAACAATAGAAAATTAAATTAAATTTATATAATTTGGGTAACCATATCCCAACCTAAATTAAACTCAACCCAAATTAACCAACCCAAATTAATATTTTGGGTTTCGGTTAGGGTTGAGTTTGGGTAAACCCAAATTATGTTCACCTCTAAACACGAATGACATTCACGACACAAACGACATTGACGATGTATATGACAATCCCAAAATAATGATAGGAATGACACCAACATCACAAATGAGCAGAAAATTTTTTGTAGGAAACAATAATCTAAGTTGGTGAGAAAGCTTTAAGTCTTCAACGGCATACGTAATCTATTTTGGGTTTGGAAGTTTCAACTCACCATTAAACTCATACGCATATTTTTTACTTTGTATTTTATTTTAACATATTTTTTAACCTTTTTTTATTTAATTAATTATTATAAATTTAAGATATATAAGAAAATGTATAAGTAAAAATAATTAAATATATATAAATAAATAAATAAATTATAAAAATATATATAAAAACAAAATTAATATATTAAAATATTATATAAAAAATAAAATAAATTATATAAATAAGATTAATATAAAAATAAATTATATAAAAAATAAAATCAAACCTATAACTTTAAACTTAGTTTGTAAATATTAAAATATATTAAGGATTAAAATATATATAAAATAGTTTTTTAGATGACATTACAACTACAAATTAAAAATAAAATATATTTTAGACTACATTAATATTGATAAATATTTGAAGATTAAAATAATCGATTTTAAGATTTTTAATTAAATAAAAAAATATTAGGGTTTAATTTGTAAAATTTATAAACATGTATATAATATTAAAATATTAAAAAATTGATAAGAAAAATAATTTTATATGAATATTTTTTTTAGTTTGAAAATGAGTGTTTAATTTGAAAATGAATTACAATTTGATAGAAGTTTACTGAATTTTGGGTTTGAAAATTAGATTAGGGTCAAATATGACCTTAGACCATCTCTGACAGAGCGGTAAATGCAAACTCAAAATGGGTATATGAACTTCAACCCTCCCATTCGCAAACCCATTTTGTGTATTCTACTATTTTCTCTTTCATAAAACGCATGCATTTTTACTGTCATAAAACTCAAACTTTTTTAAAAGTTATAATTTGGTCCTAATTTATATATTTAGTTAATTTTTTATATGATTTATATATTTTGTTAATTTATATATGATTTATATATTTATAAATTTAATTTTTTATATAATTTATTTATATATATAATTTTTTGAGCGTTGATAGAGGGAGGTAAAATGGTAAAGGAAAAAACAAGGAATGATCTGGTAGTCTATGTGACCATACACCTCAACAGATGACTCATCTGCTTCAGTTTAATTAAAATAATAATAATAAATGAAAAAGGAAAGAAAGAACCGAACGAAACAAATAAAAAACCAATATCTTTCTTTCAAATTTACTGTTTGTTTCTTCCTCAATAAAAACCTAAATCTTAGGGAATAAAATACTCGTCATTCGTCATTGTCGTTGTTCTTGCACATCAGATCTAGCTCAGTAATCTGATTTATATTTCTCTGATCTAGGTCGCTCAGTATCCCGGTTTATATTCCTCCAATCTAGGTCGCTTAGCTTATTCTAGGGCCATCTTCCGCCCTTTCTTCATCGCAGGTGTCGTCGCAGGTGCGTTCTATTATCATATTCCTTTCCTTTTATGTTTATGGTTATACGCATTTTCGTAGCAACACTCGGTCGTTTTCGATGATTAGGATAGGATCCCACATACAAACGCTGATATAGAGAATTTTATCTCTGAGGTTACGATACTTGTTCAAAACTATTTATTCTTTGTCACTCTCGCAAGAAATAACTGAAATGTGTGTTTCTTTTGTCAAACTGATAATGAAATTTCTACATTTTCTATATATAAGTAAATAGATATGGGATGTGGATCAGAGGATTCAAATAAAACTATTGTTGTACAATGACGAAAAGTTCAGAGTATTTTAGTGAACATAATGGACTTTTGATTGCCATTTATTTCTAAGAGGTGAGATGAGATCAACTGTAATTTCTAACCCAACTAGTTGGAAGCTTATTGAACAATATAGGTGAACCTGGTTCAGAAATCGGTTTATGTTTGCATCTATCACTTATAATGAGTTATAGAACTGTAGTGGATGAAGATGATAGTTTCTCTATTTTCAGAAACAACGATTCTGATATGTTTTGATTATTACGTCCTTCTCAAAGCTATAAATGCGAAAACGAAACTTAAAAAGTAACATTATGTAAAATTTCCAATATTTTAGTAGGTAGAAGTAAATTATTATGGGTTGAGCTGATATTTGACATATTGTGTGTATTTATTAATAGGCACCACTATCTGTTATTGATTAATCAGTGGCAGAATACTGGAACTAGCAAAGATGGAGCAGAAAAGTTTTGTTTCAAAGAGTTTAAAGATGCTATACATGAAGTGACATTTATGCTCTGAAAGCACCTAAATATGGAGCTTAAAGCTCTCATGATGATGATCGTGTAGCTAATATAATAGAATAAAACACTTTGAATGAGAAGAAGAAGAACAAACAAGAAGAATGTTATGATTATCTTACTCTTAAATGATTTCAATTCTTTCTTCTTAATGTTAAGTTGTTGTTATTTAAAGAATATTCTCAACAAAGTCAGTCTTTTTATTGTAATATTTCTCATTCATTATGTGTCTAAAATAGCACAATTAATAGTTTATTGTTTTATTATTTATGTATAGTTATGACTTATATCTTGGTAGAGTGCTATAATACAGGTCTTGAATTGGAATTCATATATTGAAGTCTTAAATTTGAGTATTAGACCAACTATCTCCTAATAGTTAGAAAGACATGTAAGATTCAGTATAATTTTGGTGAATTATTTTCATAACAAATTGACTATTAAATAATATTTAAGAGAGAATAAAGAATTGACACAGAATACTGAAAAAAATTTACACTCCAATTCATCATAGAATTTTGTAAAAAGATCAACCTTGATTTGAATTAACCCATTCTAAAATGCAGTTTTACAAATTAAAATAAAAATACTTCAAATATTGTATTTTACATGCACTATACCATCGAGGCATCAATATTAAATATGTTATAACAATGGAACAATAACTTGCATGTAAGGTCCAGAAATTATGCTTTTGTCATCAATTTTTTGAGTTTTGGAGAGGTCAAAATTATATTATACAATTACGAAGCTGCAAAACTTCCCAAAATACCTCTCACACAGACAAACAAAAGTATAGTCTTATCACACAACTACTACCCTAACAATTTCTATCAAGCATTTCTTAACTTTAATTAACAGACATAACTAGGAAATTAGGATAGATGACAACCAGGTTCTTCCTTCAAATCACTTAGACTCTCATTTCTTTGACTGAAGAATAACACACATCTTGATCCAGCAGCAACCACTATTACTATTATATACTTCTTTTAACCACAACAAACATTTCCTCAAGCACCACTCATAAATAACCCTATAAATATTAGATAAAATATCATAGAACATTCATTAAGTTATAATCTAGAGCTTTTAAAAGTTAATTGTTAGTTTTACCTTATGGACAAACAAAACGACTTCTGAGAAAACACCACAAGCATATTTCAACTACAAAAATACCAATACATCACATCAATACAACAAAATACTCCAGAAGTCATATGAGAATCACATACTTTGCTCCAAAGCGTTCAAAAGACTAGAATTTCTAACATTTGGTCGGCCAACTATTGCTATCTACAACATGAAATAATTTAACATATCAAAATTTAATGTTATATAAAGAATATGCTCAACAAAGTCAGTCTTAAAATTACAAACATTATTAAAATTGAAGCTTAAAAACTATGAAATACATATATATTTCAGAAAAGGTTGAATGGTAACCTGGTTCTGCAAACCTATCCACAACTTCTAGACAAACCTTAAGTGTGTAGCGTAGTCACACATCAGTACTGTGACATTGCAATTAACACATCAAAACTCAAAAATAGATTTCAGAATCAATTCTAACAATCAAGACTTTGGAAACTTTGGATGCTTTCGGGTATTGTTGTACGTTCCTATACACGTTATTCCTAGGAATATTTCTCAATAGTGCAGTTCGAGGTTTTGTTACTTGTAACAGAATCTTGACAAATGATATTATTATCTGTTCATGTATTTCTTTATTAGTATAGATGAGTGATTTGTGAAATCAACTAATTAACTTTAAAATTGTCTTGTTGATTGAGAGAATAAACCTTGTTGAGCAATTGCAATAGTTTTAGTTGATTGTGAATATTGCAGATAAGAACTTCCAGTTTGCATTGCCTGATGTGGTGAATGATGTAGATAAAAACCTCCAGCTTATATCGCTTGATGTGGGGATGTCATCTGTCACAAAAGTAGGTAAGTTAGATATTTAAAAACATTTTATGAAGCTTAAATACAAAATACTTATGAATATGTGTGCTATAAACATTTCAAAATATGTGTTGTTGATACATATATTGGTGATTATTGGGAAGACAGTGTTATTAACTGTCGTGGTTGAACATATGCTAGGTACATTATACTTCTTACCCTTTTTCGAGATTGTGTCGCCATTTTTTTTACAATTTTCTCAACTTTTGACTGTTTTCTTTTTGTTGGTAGACGTCCACGAGACCTTACTTTCAATGGACTATATAATTTCTTCTTCCCAGCCATTGCCTCCATATGTGCTATGTTGTAACTTTGATCATCATCCAACGATACAATAAGGTTATTATCCATTAGCCTTTGTTTTAATTCTTCCAATGTTTGTGTTACAACAAAGTAACTCTCGTCATCTTTTGACCCAAGATATGAGACTTCATGTAACAATAGTTGAAGATTGTTTTTTCTTTGTCTTTCTTCCTTATTACAACATGAGTCATCATAAATATTGGTCATTCCTTGATACCTACGCTTGATTTTTTTCTCCATCGATCTAAAATATACTTTTCAGGAACTGTATGGACATCTAATTGGAACAAAACGGAAATCAAATGTCTGCACAAGATTCCTCGAAACTCAAAGAGACGACACAAGCACTCCATCTCACATTGTGACTCACTATAGTGTACATGAAAGGTAATGTCTATGTAGAAAAATAAAGAAAAGAGAGAATATTTTATTGCTTTTGTATTTTTGTTGTCTTCTTACATAAGACTGTCTAGTGCTTAAATAGTAAGATTACATTAGCAGAAAAGGAAATAATTAAATAGTAAAATCATGTAATTGATAATCAACGGCCAATTAGCAAATCAAGCAAATCAATTAGTCTAATTGATTGCTTTACAAATCAATTAATCTAATTGCTTGATTTGCTGCTGACTTTCTCAACATTCCATTCTTGGAATTATTTTTTTCTTCAAGGATAATTCTACACTCCCCCTCAAGTTGGGTAGTAGATGTTGAGACTGCCCAACTTGCCACATGCTTCCTCGAGTCGGCTTGGTGAGTATGTCAACCACCTGATTGCGGAATGTAACGTAGAGGAGTGTAATAGAGCCTTGGCAGAGATTGAAGAGGGTGTTGTCGATGTATTGTTGATGACATTCTTTCAATTTGACTAATTCAAAAATCATTATTCACTTAGTTAGAGGAGTGGCTCTTGGCTCTTGCCTCTTGGCTCTTGGCTCTTGGCTCTTGGCTCTTGGCTCAGCTCTTTAAGTAAAAAGTGACAATTTTTGAACAGATGAAATGTTGGAAGAAATCTGTCGAGACATGAAGACGATGCTTGCCAAAAAAAAGGAGAAAAATTAAATCTATCGAGACACGAAGACGATGCTCGATACAGATTTGACTAAACTATAAAAAAACGCACTAGGATTTTTGATAAATAATTTTAGAGAAATATAAGATTATAGAATCATTTGAGTTCTCCTCCAATGGCTATTTCTACCATTGGAGGAGGCAGCGGAAAATTGTGAGTCGGTTTCTTCAAGATAAAAAAACCCGCTCTGATACCATGTAGAAAAATAAAGAAGAGAGAGAAATTTTATTGATTTGTGTTTTTGTTGTCTTCTTACATAAGACTGTTTAGTTCTTAAATAGTAAGATTACATTAGCAGAAAAGGAAATAATTAAATAGTAAAATCATGTAATTTATAATCAACGGCCAATTAGCAAATCAAGCAAATCAATTAGTCTAATTGATTGATTTACAAATCAATTAATCTAATTGCTTGATTTGCTGCTGACTTTCTCAACACTCCATTCTTGGAATTATTTTTTTCTTCAAGGATAATTCTACACTCCCCCCTCAAGTTGGGTAGTAGATGTTGAGACTGCCCAACTTGCCACATGTTTCCTCGAGTCGGCTTGGTGAGTATGTCAACCACTTGATTGCGGAATGTAACGTAGAGAGTGTAATAGAGCCTTGGCAGAGATTGAAGAGGGTGTTGTCGATGTATTGTTGATGACATTCTTTCAATTTGACTGATTCAAAAATCATTATTCACTTAGTTAGAGGAGTGGCTCTTCGCTCTTGGCTCTTGGATCAGCTCTTGAAGTGAAAAGTAATAATTTTTGAACAGATGAAATGTTGGAAGAAATCTGTCGAGACATGAAGACGATGTTTGCCAAAAAAAAGGAGAAAAATTAAATCTGTCGAGACACGAAGACGATGCTCGATACAGATTCGACTAAACTATAAAAAAAACGCACTGGGATTTTTGATAAATAATTTTAGAGAAATATAAGATTATAGAATCATCTAATTGCTTGATTTGCTGCTGACTTTCTCAATATTCCATTCTTGGAATTATTTTTTTCTTCAAGGATAATTCTACAGTCTATTTTACTAGTTTCATCTTTCCCAAATACCTTTTCTACCACATTAAACACATAAGTGGAGCCCTCTTGCTTCACTAATGAAGTGTTACAATACATCAAGCCTCTCATTTCATTCTGAAACATCTTAAAGATCTTATTTGTGTACGCAGCTTAAAACTGCTTCTCAATTAGATGAACACTAATGGTTGAAAAACAATAATTAAAAGATGCAAAATCTGAATTAGTTTTCTTTTCAATCTTTCTTTTCATGGCACTATCATATTGTTCAACAAATTGTTTTAATGTTGTCTTTGAATGCATATAATCATCAAAAAAATGAATTCATACTTTCACTTCTTTGACTAGTTGACATCCCAGCCCAAAATTTATCTTTCACAAACGCAGGCAACCACTTATGACGAATCTTATACAAATAATTCAACCAATCATTTTCCTCCAAATTAATTCATCAATAAATCTCTTCCACTTACTATCACATTCTTCAGCTGTCAATGAATTGTACACAATATTTTTCAAGTTCTTCTTTATGAGCTTATAATTAGCATAACTACTAAATTTGACTGGGATTTTTTTGTGATATGCCAAAGACATAAGCGATGATGAGAATATGAAAATACTTCACCAATTACAATTTCCATGGCTTTGCATTGATCAGTAATAATACCTTGTGGAGCTCGGCCTCCCATGCATGTCAACCAGGTTTTAAATAACCAAATAAAAGTTTCAGAATCTTCTTTAGAAATCAAACCACAACCAAGTAGCATAGACTCATCATGATGATTTACTCCAATAAACGGAGTAAATGGCATATCATAAGAATTAGTCAAATAAGTAGTATCAAATGTAACAACATCATAAAAATACTCATACGTAGCTCTACATCTTCCATCAGCCCAAAATATATTTTTTATACGACCAATGTCATCTACATCAATCATATAAAAGAAATTTTCATTTCTACTTTGCATACGACAAAAGTAATTATTTAGAGCTTCTGTATCACCATTCCCAAGTCTTAGTCGTTGTGCCTCAACCACATAGTTCCGGCATTTTCTCTCATCAAACGACAAATTTTCAAAACCACCAGCTTCAACAACAAATGATTTAAAACTTTTACTCAAAGTAATTCTAGATTGATCATTCAACTCTAATTTTCTCTTTGTTTGAGAATTCAACACTTTATAACATCTGAAATGTCGTGACTTTGTTGGACTTAATGCATGATTATGTTCAAGTTGCATACTTGTAATTTGAAAAAATCCATCGTTCTTAACTATAATATTAATCTTTGCTTTGCAATTCTTTCTACTAGAAAGTCTATGATTAAAAGAATTATTTCTTTTAGAAACAAGCTTACCTTCTTTGGCGCATCCAAAACATAAATACTTTGGCTGCCCGTCATCTCTATTTTTGGAACTCTGCTTTTTAATGCTAAAACCAAGATTTTGGGCATATGACTGATAAAAAGCACGAACTTCTTCTTCGGATGAAAAAAACATTCCCAATTGTGGTATATTAACGCTTTTGGAGGTTGACGAATCACACAACAATTGCAACCCACTTGAATTGTCATTTGTTTCCTGCGTCATAGTTTTCAGATCTTTAATTCAATCAATGTATTGTTGCTGCAAAAAAAATTGATATAATAGACATAAACTAACTACATATTCTACATGATTAGTGTACTGATATAAACTAACTCAATTTACACTCATTCAAACAAATTTTGCAAAAAAATTGACCTTACATATCAATAAACATAAATAATATATAACATTGTCACATAAGACTAAGTATTGAAAGGAACTCACCTGCGACGGATAAAGGGTGAGAGGTGGCTCTAGAGGTTTTGGAGCTTCCGCCTTATTCGCCTTCATTGACATCTACAATCTATATTCAGATAAAAGAAATAACATCCAAAACTACCATAGACATTTCAGATAAGGACTAAATATTTAATTGAAACACACCTGCTACGAAAAAATGCGAAAGATAACCCTAGAATAAACTTATACGATTCAAGATTCAGAGTGAATATCAAATCGAGATACTGAGCGAACTCGACCTAGATCTGAGGTGCAAGAACAACGACGAGAATCTCATTCACTAAGATTTAGGGTTTTCATTGAATAAGAAACCAACAGTAAAATTTAGGATTAGAAGAAGTTTCTGGGTTTCTAGTTTCTTATTTGCTTCCCTCTGTCCGGTTCTTTCTTTTTATTTTTTTATTTTTTTAATTAAACTAGAGGGAAAGAGCAAATGAGTCATCTGCTGAGATGTATGCCACCTAGACTGTCAGATCATTCCCTCATTTTTTTTCCTCACTATTTTCCCTCCCCTAATTATTTCCCTAATTTTTTTATCTTATATATTTTAGAGGACTCTATATTTTATAATATGTTTTTACCTATCATACATTTAAAATAATAAACATAATTGATAAAAATTTAAAAATTTAAAAAAAAATTTTTTGTTAAAATAAAAAAAAATAATTAATTGGTCTATAATTAATTTTATTATAATTTTCTTCAATTAATATGTGTTTAAAAAATATTAGAGTTTAATTTGTAAAGTTAATAAATATATAGATAATTATTAAAAAAAAGTTAAAAACTTAGTGTAAAGAAAAATATTATATATATATTTTTTTAAATTTGAAAATGAGTTTTTGTGTTGAAAATGAATTATTATTTTATACTTAATTTTGAATTAGAGATAGTCTTATGTTTAATTTAAATATGATTCAAATTTGTTTCTTATAAAAATAGCAAGTGCTTAGAGAGAGAATTGAGAGAATGAAGAACTCGACAGGGAAGAAAAACAAAGAAGAGTTTGCTGAATAATTTTTCAAATTTGTAAATTTTTCTAAGCTCATAGGAAGTTGCCTTGAGCTGTTAGGAACGGTTCTTGAGTCATTGTAAGTTCCAATTCAACTTGTAACCGAGGTATTGAATAAAGATTGTTTGAAATATATTTGAGTTATTAATTAGTTGTGTTATTGGTTATTTTCCAATTTGATTGTATAATGATGATTGTGTGATGATTTAGAAACTTTTTAGTGGAACATAATTTAATAATTCGCCTAATTTTAAATTAAAATTTTAAAAATATTAGATTATCATACAGATTCTAGGTAAGTCCAATAAGCCAAAAGTCTAGTGCAGCCCATTTCTAAGGCAACATATTTAATAAAAAATATTTAGTTAAATTTACTATTATTTTTTAAAAAAGGGTTTAACTTATTGATTGAAGATGTAAATTGATAACTTTTAGTTATCTCACATATATTATAAACTAGAACTTGCACATATAGTTTTTTCCCATATTTTTCTACATGCATGCTAAACATTTTAAATATGATTTTATTATTTTTCTAATGCCATAACCAAGAAAAAAAAATTAAGAATTGATCCAATAGATTCTAGGTAAGATAATGAAGATTCTTTAGATATAGGTTGATAGGATGAAGACGATCAATAAATTAAATTGTAAACATAACGTTTTCTTTAAATTGGCCAATTCATTCAAAAGCAGAGAATGTCCATTTTGAAATATGCATGTGAGACATAACATTATGTTATTTTCCATATTCTCTAAGACCGAGCTAGAATACATAATCTCTACATTTTTTCATAGCTTTTGAGGAAACAAACTAGTTAACTACTCATAATAGAAAAAAAAATTCGAACAATCCCAATATTTTGTGTTTAACTCGAATAAACAAATTTAGTTAAAATTTTTGTGTCAAATTTGTTACTGCTTTTGAAAAATTTTGCTACCTTATAATGTTTTGAAAGCTTTTTAGTCTAGAATTTGCAGAAAAAAATAGTATCACAAAACTTCTTTATTATATATAATTTTTTATTTCAATAAAAATAATGACAATCTGAGTTAAAAACATGTATATAAAAGTGTTCTCAATTTGATAGTAAAATTAAAACTAAATAATATTTTAATAGTTAACTCTATATTTTAAATTATAAAAAATTCACCACTATTTGTTAAATTTATTATTATGGGCTAATGAAATGGAAGGCTCACTAAGAACTGGATCGGTAAGACAACTAGTGGAGACTGAAAGAAGATAGGCCCAAATAATTGGTTGAAAGCCTTATATAAATATGGAAAAACCCTAATCTTTCAGTCTTCGTTATCTTATTGAAGCATTTCGCCTACGATTTTGACAGAGACTGAAAAATGAAGTACAACCCTAGAGTTACTAGCTCTCGCCGGAAGAACAGGAAGGCCCATTTCACGGCGCCTTCCAGCGTCCGAAGGGTCCTGATGAGCGCACCGCTATCATCAGACCTCAGGACGAAGTACAACGTCCGATCTATGCCCGTTCGTAAGGATGACGAGGTTCAAATCGTTAGAGGAACATTCAAGGGTCGAGAGGGAAAGATCGTGCAGGTTTACCGGAGGAAATGGGTTATCCACATCGAAAGAATCACAAGGGAGAAGGTAAACGGATCGACTGTTAACGTTGGTATCAATCCGTCCAAGGTTCTCATCACTAAGCTCCGCCTCGACAAGGACCGTAAGTCTCTTCTTGACCGCAAGGCAAAGGGTCGCGCTGCTGCTGATAAGGACAAGGGCACCAAGTTCACAGCTGAAGATGTCATGCAGAACATTGACTAAATTTGACCTTCCGGTTGAGGTTCTTTCTTCTAGCTTGTTTATTTTTTATCTCAAAATTAGCAGAAACCCTAATGAGTCTTTGATTTTATTTTTGTTATTTTGATAAGAAACGACTGTACTTTCAGATTTTGGGTTCATTTGTCTCAGAGTTTTTATATTTCATATATGTTTCTTACTTATTTCTTATTGTTTATCTGATCATGAGTCTTTACTTGAATTTGTTTTGGGTATTCATTTCACAAGAATGATTATATGATCCTGACATTTATGAAGTTGGTATGGAGCTTATCTTGAAGTAAATAGGGTGCATTCATTATTAAAAATATCAAACTGAAATCTAAGTCATTGTAATTGGATGTTGATGTAATAGTTTCAGTTCTCATTTTGTTGTGCTAGCTATCAAATAAGTCAGTATTAAAGCTTTGAGAAATATATTGAAGTAAATGATCCTTTAGAATCCTCAATTGGCATGCATTTTGAATATCTATTGTTGTGTCCCTTGAACAAGAATGTTAATCGCAACTAGAATCAACAAGAAGGAAGATTTATGGTAGGTAGAAGACAAGAAATATATTAGAGATTGATTGAATCTGAATTGGGTAGAGCAACCGACTTCTCCCCAAGAGCCTTCCAAGGAATCCCCGGGTTTCTGTTGAGCTCCTAATAGCTCTCTTTGATTCATTTTAAAACAGACTTTTCAAGTACTTAAATATTATTTAACGAACCATGATCCATGTAGTAACTTTTGAGTCCATTCAATTTGAATCGGTATTTTATCCATTACTTTTTGGACAGTTTATTTGTGAAAATTTATTTGTGAAAATGTATGTAAAGCCAAAAAATGAGTTACATTTTAAATTGGGTTAAGTTCTAATTGTTCAAGTTAGCTAAGCCCTATCTGGCCACCGCAGGAGCAACGGTTCATGGCCGTTAACTTTTTTAGGAGTTAGCATTCAGAATCTGAATTGATCTTTGAGGAACATTCTTCCTTAGAAATCAGAAATTATTACTCATATTTACCTGTCTGTTACTCTAATCATGTAAAGTTATATATGGTTATCTAATTAACCATTCACTACTACCAACTTAAATTACCAACTTGCAGAAGCTTTTATAATCCCTGTGTATATGCATTGTGGGTAGGGTTTATCTCTTCTATAAGTCAATCCAAATCCAATTTAGCAACTCATAGAGGGATTTTAAATTTTTTTTGAGTCTCTTTAATTTGATTTTATGATTGTGTTTATTTTTTTAATGCAACGACACTATATCTGTTTTGAATTGATAAAATAGATCAGAGAATGCAGTAGAGTGTTCTATTCATGGTTTTAAACACTAAATTGTTAATGATGATGAACAAGTTTGCTTAAATGTCAGAAAACAAGGTTGTAGCATTTGAAAATTAATTTGAGTTTCTATAATTCTTTCTTGCAAGGATTATTCTCTATTCTAGTAAATAGACAAGGGAAAAAAACTTTGCAGTTTGCACATATCTCGTAATCGGCCACAATCTGTTTTTTTTTAATTTTAATTTTAATTTCGATTGGGTTCATTAATTAATAGTAAAAAGGTGCCCTACTTATTTTTATTTTGGAGATCCACATTTCTGATTTGGTTATTTATTATTTTTATTACCAATTATTAGGGGTGTTTATCGGTTTTCGAGTTTTCGGTTCGAATTCTTCGAATTTTTATTTTTTTTAATTAAATTCGAAAACTGAACCGATTTGAATAAATTCGAATTCGGTCGGATATTCGGTTTAGATCAAATATAGAACATCACTTACCCATAAAAGAGTTAACAAAATAAATAAGTTGTTAAAGAGATCTTATCTACTTAAATTATAAAAAAATATATATAAATCACGCAAGCCTAGCTTAGTGACTAACGCTAATATATATTCGAGAAATGAACGACGAAAGTAAAACAGTGTCGACGACAACAATATATGACGGTTAAAAGGTGTGGACAGCTAGAGAAAGCGGAAAATGAACGAGGGATTATGGATTCAGTGTAGGGATCTAGTAAGAGACCCTGATAATTTAATATGTAATATGTTATATATTATATAATAAAAATAAATAATAAAAATGAATTCGGTTTTCGGTTTGGTTTTCGAGTTGAAACATAAACTCGAAAATTAAACCGAAAACCTTATTTGAATTCGAATCGGTTTAAAATTCGATTCGAAAACTGAAAATATAATTCGAATTCGGTGAATTTGAATTCGGTCGGATATTCGGTTCAGACCAAATAGAACACCTTATCAATTATTAATTAATCCATCTTCATCTACAATTATGATTTTCTAGCTTATTTCATGTTTTTTTTTGTTTTTTTAAGATTTTGTTTGATAAAAATATAATTTATTTGAGTTTTTAATTATTGAAATGATTTTTTAATTTAAAATTTAAATTTAATAAAAATTAAGTAAGGGTATTTTTTTTTAATACTTAAAATAAGTAATTTAATAATTATAATAATATAACAATTAATTTACAATCAGTTTTGTCCATCTAAACTTTCTTAATCAATATATGCATACATAATTAGGACAATATATGGTTTAAAAAGTGTCATCTTCTTGTTGCCATTGATTTTCACAGAAGTGAAACATGCTGCTTTACTATCTATAGATTTCGGAATTGAAATCTGATATCACCGCAACTCTAAATTATTTTTGACTAACATTATAATTCAATTAAATAAATATTTAAATGTTAAGTATTTAGATTAAATACATTAATTTAGTTTTGACAAGGAAGTCACTCACATCAAAGATGGTTTATTTTTGTCAATTCAAATACATTGATGATATTCACCCATCTTAAGTTCAAAGTAAAACTATTAAACAATATTGTCTCTTTTGACTCCTCTTCTTTAAACATTTTAAACTTGATGACCATCAATTGTCTAATCCGTTTATCTGTCGGAGTTTCTACAATGTCTCAGGTTAGTTTTTACTGTCAATTCATGCAAATGTTCTAATCGGAAGCATTTAAGGTATTCTTAGATATTTTCAACATATCCTTCATAATGGAATTTTCTTCTTCCAAATTCTCACCACTTTCGTTGCCTACTCTGAGGTTGACTAGACAAGATATTTTAATAATTGTTGTTCAACATTGTTGGTGCAATAGGGAAAGACAATAATCATCGACGGGGAGAACTGCACAACAGTGGGCATGGCCACTTCCCACGTTACTTAGGAAGTCGAGCTCAACGGCTTCTAGATCAATACCATCGAGGTTTAAGGTACTTATCTTTTAGAACCTGATTTTTGCATTTACGGGCCACCCATAATAAATTTGATGAACAAAATGCATTACAATTGGAGAATGGGCCTAGACTTATACGGGATAGGTACTAAGACCCCTATATCTCTAGGCGGTCAAAACAATACAACGGGATTAGGATATGTCCATACCCAGGGGCCAGGGAAGAGGAAATATACACAATCATTCTCGCACCCCCTTCAAAGCCACACTAGTACTAAATGGTCCATTCATTAAAACAGCCGAGAATGTATTGTTATGTGGATTTCCAAAACATTTTTCTCTGCCCAACAACCCGCAAGTGCCTCCATGGCCTTGAAATATTTTATGATTGCTCGTTTAAATCTGACGTTCCTATTTCTATTAATAGGCAAGTAGGAGAAGCAGAGTACGAGCTCACTAAAGAACTTGGAGAACTATTCCGAGAGTAGGACAAGCCCGAGCAGCTCAAGAAGCCAACATCAAGCATCCTTCGATCTTGCTCCCAGGAAGCCGTCCCAGACTTGCTAATCTTCTCGGACTCTAATAATTTGAGTGACAAAGATGACACGTTCACATCCAAACGAGTCGCTCGATCTACCAAAGCCCAAACTATTAACACGGAAAAGACTATAATCGAAGAGGTTGTGTCTGAGCGATTCACGGAAGAAGGACATCCAACTTCTTCTTCTACTGCTTCTATCAATTTTCTCATGACCATGTGAGGCATCGATTGAGAGATTGTCCAGCATCATATTCTGTTTTAGACCTGTAAGATCAGCTAATGACCGAAAGTCCTTAACACCTTGACCGAGAGGCTCCGGTACTCAGATTGAGAGCTCTCGAGACTAGGCCGAGGGTCTTTGAACCCGACCGATAAAATGAGACCCAAACCTTAGGACTACGACCCTAAGGCTTGTTTGGTTCCACTTTTCAAAATTCAAAATTATTTTTGTAATTTTGGGACTCCAAAATATTTTCTAAAAATCCCAAACAATTATAAAATGTATTTTAAATATTTTTGAGATATTTCCATAAATCTTTTTTAACAAGGGCTTGTTTGGTGTTTATTTCTATACACCAACGCCTTAAAAAATGCCTAATATTCTTTAGGTATTTCCACCCTAATTATCATCCACAACAGGTATCCGCATTTAAATATTGATGTTTCAGTTTTTTTTTTTAGGGAAAAAGGATTTAGCGTCATTTCATTAAAAATTCCCAAAAATGGGAAAAAAACTCAGGAGTTTAAGAGATCATTCTAGACAGGCCTAAAATGATTTTGAAGTCGTAACATTCTGAATAAAAGCTAAAAAGCTAAAAACGTAAATGAATTATCTAATTACATTGTTTTCAATTCTAGTGAGTTTAAAAAACGGTAAATTCCAGTTTTTACAAATATTATAGTTCTGCTCCGTGCTTGGAATTCTTGTCCACGTTCCCATGAGGGCGCTGCAATCCGATACAATATCTTTCCATAACTCTTCAACGCTCCTTTAAATAAACACTAAACATAATTTAAATAACACTAAACATAGAAGAATGACTAGGACTAAAAGAATAATTGGTTAAAACTCAAACGTTATACAACCGATTTTCAAAAATTCAATTTTATAAGTAGAGACCGTTTTCAGACGGGTACGGAGGACGAAACGCGAAAACTCTTTCCCGAGTATCACCAAACTTCGAACTAGAAACGAAACTCTGGTATAAAATACGTTTGTACATGTACATCTTTTTATTAATTTTTCTAAAATCAATTGTTGACTCTGTCTTCAAATAAATAATATTTCTTAAATTAATTAATTTAAAAAACGGATTTCAAATTAAATCGTCCTTTGATTATAACAAATCCCTAGATTATTAAAGTTTGAATAAAATTAATTATTTTTACATAATTAATTTTAAAAGCTGACAAATACTATCAAAATCTTTTCAAATAATGTTTTATTTTAAAAGATATCTAACACGCAAATCAATGTTGAAACCATCGAACCTAAGCCACCCCAGTTCTCCCGTATTGCCACGTATTACTTTTCTACTTACATAATCTTTAGTTATAGACAATAAAATTAAGATCATTATCTAGACTTGCAAACATAAAGTAATATACATCATCATCAACAAATAAGGATATTGTTGGAATTAAACTAATTCCATTATTTAAATTAAAATGATATTTTGGAAAATGAAATTCACACGAAATTCAAATGTGAATTATTGGTAAAATTTAATTTAAATGAAATTCACACCAAATTCAAATATGAAGTAATTGTGAAATTTAATCCAAATGAAATTCATACCAAATTCAAATGTAAAATAATGTGAAATTAATTCAAAAGAAATTCACACCAAATTCAAATGTGAATTAAGGTAAAATTAATTCAAATGAAATTCACATCAAATTCATTGTGAATTAAGGTAAAATTTTATTTTTTTGGGAAAATTATTTAAGGTGAAATTTAATTCAAATGTAAATGAATTTTGCGAATTGTTACGATTAACATTAATGTATTGAATGATGAAATGAACAAATGGTTTTAATTGCTATTGTAACTACAAAATACTTATTGTTGGATGTAACTTGCAAAGATGATGAAAAGGCAAACAAGGATAATCGTTGGATGGATGGATGATGGATTAGTGGTCGTTGGATTAAATAATTGATTATGAGTTTAATTTTCAACTATAAATATCCCTTCACCCTGTATTCCTCTCCACACATTATCTTATCACTTATCACTCTAGAATTCTAAACGTCTTTCCTTGTTCCTTTGAGTGTTCTTGAGTGTGTTCTTGAAGTTTCTTGACTCGACCATTTCTGTGCGAAACCCGGTGATTGTGATTCGGGTAATTATTCTAGTTCGTTGTTGTAGTAGTTTTTCTGTGCTAAATTATTGTAAGTTCCTTTGTACCCTAGAAAGCAGCCACCGACGAAACTCTCCAACACAAACGGGATACGTTAAAACTGTTTTAAGGGAACTGTGATTTCACAGGCCTCAGAGCAAACAATAAGACTTTTTCTTCACCTCATTAAATAATTTATTGTATTTATTCTATTATCAATGTATTGTATTTATATAATATTTAAGTGTAATTGTTACGAGATAAGATTACCAACAGATATAAGATAATATGTAAAGAGAGGTGATTGAAGATAATTACCGTCGTTGTAGCGCTTGACCACGTATTGCTCCATCTGTAAATCGTAGTTATTCATTCCGAGATGGACTTCAGCTGCCAACATAGAATAAGTTAGATAAAAAAGATGGGTAGGAGAATGGAGGCTTTGAAGCAAGAAGTCAAATTAGAGACTAAGAGTCTAAGTTAGGATCCCTACCTCACAACATTCCCTAAATCAAACAAATCAGTCAGATCAGAAAGTTAGACAATCTGGTCATTATTACACTACCACGATGAATACTTGAACAAATCACTGAAATTCATTTTCCTCAACTCTTTCAACTAATTAATTCTTTCAAATAAAAGAAATCACAAATCATAATATATAACATCATACTTGAATGGAAAATTTCAATCCATTGATTGTCTTTCCATTTTCATTTAGTAATGTCGTTATTGCATAAACCACTACTCATCTTGTCGCAGCCTCCCTGCCCAATGATCCCCAAATCCTAATAATAATATCATATTGGAATACCTTATTTTTGTAAGATGACAATTGAAAATAAATACAATCAAAATATTAAACATTAAAATCAAGAGATTTGTGATAAACAAAAGAATGTCGTTGTTTATCACAAATCTCTTGTCTGAAGGAGTGTATGATATCATCTAAATATTTTTGTTTGAAAAATACTCTGATGGCTACATCCTGCCAGAGAAGGATGAATCAGTTTCTGTAAGGGAGAATTTGTAGAAATTGAATGACCCGTTACTTTTAACATTGAAAAAAAGAGAGAACAATTAAACATGTATGAAGATAAAAATGAGGATTGAAATGGAGCTAGACAAACATACTAATCCATTTCACAAAGCATGGTAGACAGTGCCACAAGAACCTGCAATAATGTTTATTTTCATATTAGTACCAATAAGAATAATATATGAACAATTATCCCAACTTACTAATATGCTATATTACTATCATGTGCAACTAAAATCAATATATTGAAACCTCTAACCATTGACTCACAAATTTTGGCTTTTAGAATGAGCACATACACACATAAGTAAACTAATTTTTATTTTTATTTTATATAGTTCAACTTAGGATGTTCTTAGTGGGAATCGAACCGGTGACCTTTGGTCTTTTAGATAAGCCTCTTGATACTTGAATTACTCCAACTAATCTATATATATATATATATAATGATGCTTAATTTTTAAAGTGTCCGGATTGCCGGGTCGAGAGATGTGGTTAATTTGGATATATGTGAGAGTAAATAGATACTTGAGTCGGATTGTGGGTTGACCCGCCCATAAACTTAAAACGGTTAAAAAAATTTTAAAAATGATATAGGTATGGTTCGAACTTACAACCTAACAAAACAAGTACAACTTTTTAACAAACTAGGCTAATAACACTTTATATTTTAAATTCAACCCAAATTTTGATAAACGCGTGACATTTTAACAATATAAGTTCAACTTTTTAACTAACTAATCTATATATATATAATGATGCTTAATTTTTAAAGTGTCTATATTGCGGGTCAAGAGCTATGGTTAATTTGGATATATGTGAGAGTAAATGGATACTTGGGTCGGATTGTAGGTTGACCCGCCCATAAACTTAAAACAGTTAAAAATAAAATTAAAAATATTATAGGTATGGTTTGAACTTGCAACCTAACAAAACAAGTACAACCTTTTAACCAACTAAGCTAATAACATTTTATATTTTAAATTCAACCCAAAATTTGATAAACGCGTGACATTTTAACAATATAAGTTCAACTTTTTAACTAACTAATCTATATATATAATAATGCTTAATTTTTAAATTATCCGGAGTGCCGGGTCGAGAGCTGTGGTGAATTTGGATATATGTGAGAGTAAATGGATACTTGGGTCGGATTGTGGGTTGACCCGCCCATACAATTTTTACCGTAATATTTTTTTCACGATTTTTTATATTATTACTAGTGCAAATGCACGGGATACATGCTAGTTTAAATTATAATTGTTCTCTCGAATTTGGACTTATTTCCTACAAGTATGTTGTTTTAAGAAACCCTCCATTTCAATTGGTATTTTTTCATGAAAGGAAGACATGAGATAATAATATAGTCTTTCACTAAGATTTTGAATAGCGGTCCCGAATTCAAGTTGATTCTATTTTGCATCTTCCCCAACGAAAGACGATCAAACAATTTTCAATCATGGTCTTTGCGGATAGGAGCATCCATATGATATACAAAAAGAAACTCCAGATATTTGAGATCTTTCTGTTTGAATAAAATCTCAATTCCAACGACGGTTTCATTAGATATCTTACAACTAGAATTCCTCCTTTTTCCGATTCAATTCCTCCACCACCGCGAACCCTAGTTAGAGTCAGACATGCTACACTTTTTAGTTATTAGGAAAATCCAAGTACTCTCTTCCGGATTCAAGAAACAACTCTCGAAGATCTTTTTTCCTTTTGGGAGATACATAAGCGAAACAATCATTAACATTACAGGACGAAGACCAAGACCCGAATGCATCATTTATTGGCTGGTCTATTACCCTAATCACACTATTAAGATAATAACATGTTGTTTGGTCATTCTCTAGGTCCTTATTTAACCATGTCCATATAAAACGTGCGGTTTTATTCATTGATGAACCTTCTTACTGATTGTTCCCTTTCCACGGCCAAGAGAGTCCTTTTTTACCTATCCAACCTTTGACTCTTGATGTAATGATCTTCTGAATCCCAGATTCCCCTACAAAATATGGAACAAAATATATTTCAACTTAAAATTATGGGACAAAAATGAATATTGAAAATATGTGTTTACTAAAGTATACATACATTTACATAATAAATACATTTATATTATCAATACTTCTTTTACTAGAAAATATTATATCACCATTTATTATTATTATCATACCTTTTTTTTTAATTAAATTTTCTCTAGTTAGTTATTCCACTAGTTTTTCATTTGTAATGTTTAAATTTAATAATTAAAAAAATTAAAATGATTTAAAATAGATTTATCAATTAATATAAGTATAAAAACTTTAAAAAGACAATACTGAATAGTAAGGATGATATTTATACCATTATAAATGACTATTAAGATAATAAATGTTGTGGTAATTTATATGATTAAATTTATTTATAATAGTGGACCTTTCTTTTATTTTAAACCCATTAAAAAGTTTAAGTTTATGTAGTTTAGAGTTGGACTGGACACTTATTTTCAGATATGGGATTAATAATTTTGGGCCGGGCCAAGGAGAGTACGCTGAGAGAGAGAAGCTGACTTCTTTTGCAAGAGAAGTGTTTCTTCTTTTAGGGTTTGTTGGTAAATAGTTCATACGACGGACGAAGGTAAGTGAGCATAATGGAATTTGTTCTTGAGGAAGGCAAAACTCTCCCATGGGGGATTCTTCTTCTTCTCTGATTCTGGTTTGTTCCTTTGAAATTTCATTATTCCTCTGCTAGTTTCTTTCATTTTTTCTCGTTGTTTGCGAGTCTTTATACGGAATCAGAGGGAGGCGTTAGAACTCCGCCTCCAACACCAGATCTGAGATTCTTTAACTTCATCCCCAGCCATCTTTCATCAAAATAACCAAAATCTCTTGATTATATCTCTTTCTGTTACATGCAGGTAAATGGGTACATGGGAGAGGATCAGCTTAAGGAAGCACTAGAAGGATCTGATGTAGTTATTCCAGCTGGTGTGCCGAGAAAACCTGGAATTACTTGAGATGATCTGTTCAATATCAATGTCGGCATTGTTAAAACTCTGTGTACTGCTATTGCAAAGTACTGCCCGAATGTGAGTGTAGAGATTTGTCAGATATTGTAATAATAACTTGTTTTGAGGGTAAATCTTGATTTGTGTTATTTAGGCTATTGTGAATATGATTAGCAATCCTGTTAATTCTACTGTCTCCATTGCTGCTGTCATTGTTCTTTATTTACACTAAACTATTTACATACCATAGGACTTTTCATCTTTAAGTAAGATGAATGTTGATGTTCTATATTTTTTTTTTGTGTGTAGAACAATATAATTATGACTAGATTTTTGATTTTTGATTTGCAAAGCTTTGTATCACTAAGAATGTTGTAGATTTATATTTTATTTTTTCTACCTTAGAGCTTAGTTTATATTGTAAGGAAATATTTAACATACTACAAGAATGAAAAACTTACATATAATTGAATAAATGTGCAGATCCAACTGATAGGGAACTTGCAGCCCTAACTGGTAGGCTCATACCTTCTTCAACCTTGGGACAAGTAGTTCCAACCGGAATGATAATGGTTAGTGATCAATGGAAACGAATGCAAAACTAAAAACATGTTTTAACTATTTTTTCCTATGTTGATGGAAAGATGTGTTTTTCATTAGAAATTCTTTGATGGATCTTGATGTTAATTATATGTTAATTATATGTTAATTATATGTTAATTATCATGAATATAATGTTAAAAATTTTCTCTAGTGGTCACCATATTGGAATAATAGTGGCTTGATGGCAAGTATATATATGATATGAATGAGAGATTGATTAACCTTGTTCATTATAGGCAATATGTAATGTTCTTTTAAGATATACATGATGCTGTAGACGAGAAGCTTCTTAATAAGAAAGATTATCTTTTTCAAAAAATACTCTGTTTTAGAGACTGTAGAGTTAGAAGTATATTTATACAATATTGAAGAGGTTAGTCGACTGAAAATAAAGGGTTTCATTCGCCGAAATCTGACATTAATGATTTCTACGATTATATCAAAAAGTCATTTCATAGATGCTAACAAGAGTCAAATTCAGAAAAAATAAGGAGATTAAAAAAAGTATATAAATCTCATGAAAGATTTGTCTGATACTTTTTTTAGCCTCTTTATTTTTTCATTTATTTGACTCTGATTATGTCATTGAAAGCATTCATGTCTGCAGAAGCGGGATGAACCCCTCTATATTCGTCGTATTCGACAAATTTCTTCAATATTGTATATATATGCTCATCACTCAACAATCTTTGAAACATTGGTTTTTTTGAAATTTTTTTTTTCATTTTTATTTTCTTGCAGTCATTATTGTTGTATTATTTTTATTAAGTGCTTTTTCTACATTGATCAAGAAAATTGAATTGAATAGAGTGATGAATCTAATAATTTGACAATGAAATGAGGGTTGCATTGCTTATTAGTTGAGTTTAGAGACAGTTAGAAGAAACATGATTCTTTTGTTTTGTTTGTGTTTTGCTGCTTCCATAGTTGAAACACACTAAGGCTTTGTCATCTACATGTTGAAGTTAAAAATCTTGTTTGTCAAGGTAATAATTGTTGATTGGTGCATCATTGGGGCTTGTTTCTGATCTAGATGATTATATTGAATGCTTCAAGAATTCAACTAAGTTGATATAGTTTAGGCAATGGAAACTAATGCAAAATTATAAACATGTTTTATTTTGACATTTATTAACTATCTTTTCCTATGTTGGTGGCAAGATTTGATTTTCATTAGAAATCCTTTGATTGATCTTGAGATGAACAAAATGATGTTTGTTTCTATGTTTATTATCATGAATATAATGTTAAAGATTTTCTCTAGTGGTCACCATATTGGAATAATAGTGGCTTGATGGCAGGTATATATATATATATATGATATGAATGAGAGATTGATTAACCTCGTTCATTATAGGCAATATGTAATGTTTTTTTAAGATATACATGATGCTGTAGACGAGAAACTTCTTAATAAGTGGCTTGATGGCAGGTATATATATATATATATATATATATGATATTGGAATAATAGTGGCTTGATGGCAGGTATATATATATATATATATATATATATATATATATATATATATATGATATGAATGAGAGATTGATTAACCTCGTTCATTATAGGCAATATGTAATGTTTTTTTAAGATATACATGATGCTGTAGACGAGAAACTTCTTAATAAGAAAGACAATCTTTTTCAAAAAATACTCTGTTTTAGAGATTGTAGAGTTAGAAGTATATATATACAATATTGAAGAGATTAGTCTACTGAAAATAAAGGGTTTCATCCGCTGAAATCTGACATTAATGATTTTTACGATTATATCACAAAGTCATTTCATAGATGCTAACAAAAGTCAAATTCAGAAAAAATAAGGAGATTAAAAAAAGTGTCAGATAAATTTCATGAAAGATTCATAAGATTTGTCTTGATGCTTTTTTTAGCCTCCTTATTTTTTCATTTATTTGACTCTGATTATGTTATTGAAAGCTTTCATGTCTGCAGAAGCGGGATGAACCCCTCTATATTCGTCGTATTTGAAAAATCTCTTCAATATTGTATATATATATATATATATATATATATGCTCCACACCAAAATATTTGAAATAGAGTTTATTTTTGAAAAAAAATTGTCATTTTTATAGTATTATTTTTATTAAGTGCTTTTTCTACATTGATCAAGAAAATTTAATTGAATAGAGTGATGAATCTAATAATTTGACGATGAAGTGAGGATTTAGTAGTTGAGTTTAGAGACAGTTAGAAGAAACATGATTCTTTTGTTTTGTTTGTGTTTTCTGCTTCCATAGTTGAAACACACTAAGGCTTTGTCATCTACATGCTGCAGTTAAAAATCTTGTTTGTCAAGGTAATAATTGTTTATTGGTGCATCATTGGGGCTTGTTTCTGATCTAGATGATGATATTGAATGCTTTCAAAAATTCAATTAAGTTGATATAGTTTAGGCAAATTAGAATAAATAACTTTATTACCTTTTCATAACCCCAAACAAACAATTAGGTTATTTGAAATAATAAAGTGACCAAGGCTGTATTCTTAGGTTTTATCTGATTGCAGTTGTTATATATTTTCAAGATCTATATTGAATGCTTTAAGAATTAAACTCAGATGATATAGTTTAGGAAAATTAAAATAAATAACTTAATTACCTTTTCATAACCCCAAACAAACAATTGGGTTATTTGAAATAATAAAGTGACAAGGCTGTATTCTTAGGTTTTATCTGTTTGCAGCTGTTATATATTTTCAAGATATATATTGTTGAAACTCACATATTTTTCTTCAAATAAGTGACTAGTGTAAGATTCTATGTTTACACAGATCATGAGCAGGCCACCAAGAGATGGAATCCATAAGCATAAGGGTTTAATTTACCAGTTGTTTTTGGTGTTATAAAATGTTGGGAGCACATATCATTATAGTGTAACATCTTATTTTGTTATAAAATGATGGTGGAAGTATATAATGTCTAACTCAACATTATAATTATAATGATGTTCTTTTGTTATTTTAAGTAAAATCTTAGGATAGGTAGATAATGACTTTTTAAATGAAAAAGTATATATATATATATATATATATAACAATAACACCAACACCAACATCGCTTAAGTTTAAAAAGTTCTAGATTAACGGATCCCAACAAAAACGCTTAAGTTTAAAAAGTTTTAGATTAACAGATCCCAACCTAACGCATATGCCCATTTTATGAGACAAGATCGGATTAAATAATTTGTTAACTCGCAAATTATTTCAGCAGGTTATAAAATTATATGAATAGTTACCAAATAATAAATTAAAGGAGATGAAAAGTCTTTTTAGATTATTAGTTTCTATATTTATTAATTTTATTTTAAAATAATTTTATTTTAAAATAATTTTATTTTGATTAAAATATATATTTTTATTTTCTCTATATTAATTATATACATTGTTATTTTATCTCTTTTTTAATTTAATTTAATTATGTATTAGAATTTTAAAATATTTTTATTTTAGCCTTTAATTAAAATTTTTAAATAATTTATTAATAAAATAATTTTATACCTTATAGAGTTAATTAGTTTTTTTTATTCATAGTCTATCTATTCTTCCATTATTTAACATTTTTTTGATTAATTTAATATAATTATATATTAGATTTTAAAAATATTTTTTTGTTTAGTTTTAATTCTAATTTTTAAATAATTTATTAAAAATTTATTTTAAAATATTATTTTCATATTTTTTTTATTATATAATTAATTAATTTTCTTTTATTCAATGTATTTTTATATATTATTCATTATATATTTTATATATTATTTATTAACAATGATTAAATATATATATAATTTTAATTCTCTTCTTCTTTTAATGAGTTCGAGTCCGTCAGGTGACAAGTTCGGCGCTTAGTTAAATAATTATGTGTTTGTTGGCTACATATTTAAGTTATATTTTTTATATAAAATTTTAAATTAAATTCAACAATTATGCAAATTTATAAATAATAAATCGAAAGTGATAGTGCATTTGGGTGTGAATTGCAAATTTAAAAGATGAGAGAATAATTGTTGTTATTTGAGAGTGAAATGTATATGAGACCACATTTTAAATGCTTTATGAATTTGTGGTAGATGGAAATGAACCTCACTTTAAATATTGTTCAAATATTGTTAAATATTAACATTTAAGTATTTTAGAATTTTAATATTTAAGCATTATTTTATATATTGTATGTATTTTATTCATTTATAATTATTATTAAAAACATTATAAGCAACATAAATTTTCAAAATATATATATATATATATATAAACGCTTAAGTTTAAAAAAGCTCTAGATTAGCGGGTCTTTTCACCCAAGACTCAACTTATGAGACAAAACGGATCAAATTAAAGAATTCATTAACACACTAAGGATACCAACGAGTTATGAAATAATATGAAGAGTCATCAACTAAAAAATTAAAATAAAAGTGATGTTTTTTTTAGATTATTAGTCTCCATATTTATTAAATTTATTTTTAAAATATTTTTTATTTTGGTTTAATTTTTTTTCTCTACATATTTATTGTATACACCATTATTTTAACTCATTTTTTATTTAATATAATCATATATTAAATTCATAAATATTTTTACTTTAGACTTTTATTAAAATTTATAATAATTTATTAAAAAAATAATTTCATACATTATATAATTAATTAATTTTCTTTTATTAATTAGATCTATTCTTCTATTATTTTTTTTATTAATTTAATATAATTATATATTAGATTTTAAAAATAATTTTAGTTTAATTTTTAATTTATATTTTCAAATAATTTATTAAAAAATAATTTTTATATATTCCTTATATATTTATTATTTATACAATTAATTTATTTTATTTTATTCGTTATATATTCTATATATTATTCATTAACAATGATTATATATATATATATATATATATATATATAAATATATCATTTTAAATTAATTTCAACAATATAGTGGTTAAGTATTTACATTTTATATTTGAGACCATAATTCGAATTATACTGAAAAGTGATGGTGCATGTGGGTGTGAATTGCAAAGTTGTATGAATTTGTGGTCGATGGAAAACCAAAAGTAAGTATAAGATGAAATATGTGAGTTCTACGTAAATGTGTGTGAGAATTTGTGGTTGATGGAGAAGGTCAAAAGTAAGGATAAAATGAAATATGTGAATCCCTACACGAATGCGAATGCGTGTGTGAACTTGTGGTTGATTGGAAAAGTCAAAAGTATTTGTAAAAATTATTCGAATGAATGTCTATAATGAGAGATCAATTAGATAATTCTTAAAATAAGGTAACAATATTAGTAAGTCGAAGTATATTTTTTGGTGGAATATTTTTATTTTTTAATTAAAATTTTAAATATATTTTATTTAGTGTTAGTTATGAAATTAATAATATGAGAGGTCGATTGGGAAATGCCAAAAATAAGGGTAAGATTAGTACAAAATTATTGAAGTGAAGCCTAATGAGAGATTAATTAGAGAATGCTTATAATGTTACAATATTAATAAGTTAGAAATTTATTTCGGTAGAATATTAGTTGTTTTTAAATTAAAAATTGAACTATATTTTTATTTAACCATTATCAATATTATCTTTTTAAGATAAGATATAATAGTACGTGTGAGTCAGAATTTGAGAGATGAGAGAATTATGGTTCGAAATGAGAGAGTGAGTGTTAGTCATGAGATTAATAATACGAGAGATCGATTGGGGAATGTCAAAAATTAGGATAAAATCGGTATAAAATGCTCAAAGTGAAGTCTAATGAGAGATACTTAGAGATTGTTGTTTAAACTTTAAAGTAAGGTCACAAATAAGTCGAGGTATTTTTTTATGAATTATTATTTTTTTAAATTAAAAATTTAACTATATTTTTATTTAATCATATTATTATTATTCTTTTTTTTATAAAATGGTAAGATATTTTATAATAAAAAATTATGAATTAACTCACATTTTAAAGAACTTGGATATTAGCAATGAATGAGGGTAAAATGTCACTACAAAATACTCGAAGTGAAATAACGAGTAATATGAGATTAATTGAGAAATATTTGAAGTGATTTCACAAAATTAGTAAATCTTGAATTTATTTTGGGTGGTAAAAAAAATGAAATTATCATTTTTTAAAGTTAAATGAATATTAGTTTTTTTTACAAATTCTTTCTAATATAAAAGATTTAACTATTTTTTTTATCTAACCAATATTTATATTATTTTTTTTCATAACATGATAATATATTTATAATAAAAATTTAATAGGTAAAATAAATTTTTAAATAACTAAAAAATTATTAATGAGATATGGTAAGAGTCCTCACAAAATGTTCTAAAGTAAAAATAAGCTAACGAATGTAATAATAAGGTCAATTAGAGAATATTTGAAGTAAGATCATAAAATTAGTATGTGAAACTTAATTTTGGTGACTAAAAAATGATCAATTAATTTTTAAATACGAATGAATATTAATTATTTTTAAATAGAAATTTAACTATTTTTTTATTTAATCATTAATAATTTTTTTTTTATCATATTATAAGGTATTTTATAATAAAAATCCACTAAATAAAACGATATTATAAAGGACCCAAAGATTAATAATAAACAATGATAAAAGTTCAATATAAAATAGTCAAAAGAAAAAGAAAAAGTAACGATATTAATAATCAAAGGTCAATTGGGGATTGGTTTTAGTTATATCATACAATTATAATTAATAAGTCTAAATTTATTTCTGGTGAAAAAAAAATCAATATTAGTTAAAAAAGTATATTAGTTTTTTAATAATTAAAATTATTTATTTTTTTTATTTAAATATTATATCTTTTAGTTTTTCAAAACACAACCAAATAATATTTTTATAAAATAATTATAAGTAAAATTGCATCTTAAAGAATAATATGAATATTTTTAATGTATATATGTCCACTAGACACGTGCTAAGTTACGGAGATGGATTTCCTGGGGTTACAACTTTTTTAGCGACTCTGATAGGGAATAAAATGTTTAACTCGAAAACATAAACTTGGCTTTTAAAAATGTTTGAATCACTTTTACACACTTAATATACTTGTCTTACAAAATACAACACCTTAGATGACACATATGTTTTACCCTATTTAAAACTTTTATCCTTTATGTGTAAAGGGTATGTGGAAAAAATAAAGAGAAGAGAGAAATTTTATTACTTGTGTTTTTGTTGTGTTTCTTACATAAGAAGTCTAATGCTTAAATAGTGAAAATTATATTTATAGAAAATGAAATAATAATAAAATCATATAATTGATTTGACAATCAACGACCAATTAACAAATCAATTTGTCTAATTATTTGATTTGCAAGTCTAATTGATTGATTTGCTACTAACTTTCTCAACATTCTATTCTTGGAATTATTTTCTTCCAAGATAATTCTATACTCCCCTCAAGTTGGGTAGTAGATGTTGAGACTGCCCAACTTGCCACATACTTCCTCGAATCGACTTGGTGAATATGTCAGCCACCTAATCGCGTGATGTAACGTAGAGGGGTGTAATAGAGCCTTGGGTAGAGATTGAAGAGGATGTTGCCAATGAAATGTGAGTGACACCAAGTTGGCTTGAAACTCCGAAGTGTCGTTATATGGCAGTGAAAAGGCTTGAAACACCGGAGTTTCACTGGAATTTGATGACAACGAGTTGACTTGAAACGTCGGAGTGTCGCTGGATGGCAGTGAAAAGGCTTGAAACGCCGGAGTTTCACAGGAATTTGATGACAGCGAGTTGACTTGAAATGCCGGAGTGTCGCTGGATGGTAGTGAAAAGGCTTTGAATTGTCGAAGTGTCACTGGAATTTGATGACAGCGAGTTGGCTTGAAACGCCGAAGTTTTGCCGGATGTTGATGACATTCTTTCAATTTGTCTTATTCTAATCCATGATTCACTTAGTTAGAGGAGTAACACTTGGGTCTTGGCTCTTGGCTCTTGGCTCTTGGCACTAGGCTCTTGGCTCAGCTCTTGAAGTGAAAAGTGATAATATAAAATTCAATTTTGAAATGACGTCTCACTTGTTTAACATAGTGGGTAATAAAATAAAGAAAAATAAAAATTAAGAAATATAAAATAATATAATCATTTGAGCTCTCCTCCAATGGCTATTTCCACCATTGGAGGAGACAGCGGAAGTTGTGAACACGTTCCTTCAAGATGGAAAAACCTGTTCTGATACAAAGTAGAAATTTAAAGGAAAAAGAGAGAAATTTATTGCTAGTTTATTGGTTGTGTTTCTTACATAAGAAGTCCAATGCTTAAATAGTGAAAATTACATTTGCAGAAAAGGAAATGATTTAAACAATAAAATCATATAATTGATTTGACAATCAACGGTCAATTAGCAAATCAATTAGTCTAATTGATTGATTTGCTACTGACATCCTCAACACTCCATCTCAGTTAATTAACAACTCAATTAGTCTAGTTTATTGATTTACTATTGACTTTCCATATTTAATATAATTCTACATGTAGAATCATCTTGGAAGAAAATAATTCCAAGAATGGAATGTTGAGAAAGTCAGTAGGAAATTAATCAATTAGACTAATTGATTTGCAATCAATCAATTAGACAAATTGATTTACTAATTGGTCGTTGATTGTCAAATCAATTACATGATTTTATTATTATTTCTTTTTTTGTAAATGTAATTTTCACTATTTAAACACTAGACTCCTTATGTAAGAAACACAACAAAAACACAAGTAATAAAATTTCTCTATTCTCTTTATTTTTTGTACATAGTATTAGAGAAGGTTTTTCCATCTTGAAGAAACCTGTTCACAATTTTCCGCTGCCTCCTTCAATTGTGGAAGTAGCCATTGGAGGAGAACTCAAATGATTCTATAATCTCATATTTCTCTAAATATTATTTATCACAAATCCATGTGCGTTTTTTTTCCATAGTTCAGTCGAATATGTATCGTGCATTGTCTTCGTGTCGCGACAAATTTATTTTTTCTCCTTTTTTTGGTAAGCATCGGCTTCTTTCTCGAAAAATTTCTTCCAACATTTTATTTCTTCAAAAATTATCACTTTTCACTTCAAGAGCTGAGCCAAGAGCCAATAGTCAATAGCCAAGTGTCAAGAGCCAAAAGTCACTCCTCTAACTAAGTGAATCATGAATTTGAATCAGTCAAATTGAAATAATGTCATCAACATTTCCATCTCCTCGACAACATCCTCTCCACTCTCATAGCTGCCCAAGGCCTTTCCTATTAGGTGACTAACATTCTCATCAAATCTCTTCCAAGTCAATTTAAGGAAGTATGTGGAAAGTTGGGCAATCTCAACATCTATTACCCAACTTGAGAAGAAATATAGAATTATCTCAAATATGAAAAATCAGTAACAAATCAATCAACTAGACTAATTAAGTTGCTAATTGACCGAGAATGGAATGTTGAGAAAGTAAGTAGCAAATCAATCAATTAGACTAATGGATTTGTTAATTTGCTAATAAAATAAAGAAAAATAAAACTTAAGAAATATAAAATAATATAATCATTTGAGCTCTCCTCCAATAGCTATTTCCACCATTGGAGGAGGCAGCGGAAGTTGTGAACACGTTCCTTCAAGATGGAAAAACCTGTTCTGATACAAAGTAGAAATTTAAAGGAAAAAGAGAGAAATTTATTGCTAGTTTATTGGTTGTGTTTCTTACATAAGAAGTCCAATGCTTAAATAGTGAAAATTACATTTGCAGAAAAGGAAATGATTTAAACAATAAAATCATATAATTGACTTGACAATCAAAGGTCAATTAGCAAATCAATTAGTCTAATTGATTGATTTGCTACTGACATTCTCAACACTCCATCTCAGTTAATTAACAACTCAATTAGTCTAGTTTATTGATTTACTATTGACTTTCCATATTTAATATAATTCTACATGTAGAATTATCTTGGAAGAAAATAATTCCAAGAATGGAATGTTGAGAAAGTTAGTAAGAAATTAATCAATTAGACTAATTGATTTGCAATCAATCAAATAGACAAATTGATTTACTAATTGATCGTTGATTGTCAAATCAATTACATGATTTTATTATTATTTCTTTTTTTGCAAATGTAATTTTCACTATTTAAACACTAGACTCCTTCTGTAAGAAACACAACAAAAACACAAGTAATAAAATTTATCTATTCTCTTTATTTTTTGTACATAGTATTAGAGAAGGTTTTTCCATCTTGAAGAAACCTGTTCACAATTTTCCGCTGCCTCCTCCAATTGTGGAAGTAGCCATTGGAGGAGAACTCAAATGATTCTATAATCTCATATTTCTCTAAATATTATTTATCACAAATCCCAGTGCATTTTTTTTCCATAGTTCAGTCGAATATGTATCGAGCATTGTCTTCGTGTCTCGACAAATTTATTTTTTCTCCTTTTTTGGTAAGCATCGGCTTCTTTCTCGAAAAATTTCTTCCAACATTTTATTTCTTCAAAAATTATCACTTTTAACTTCAAGAGCTGAGCCAAGAGCCAATAGCCAATAGCCAAGTGTCAAGAGCCAAAAGTCACTCCTCTAACTAAGTGAATCATGAATTTGAATTAGTCAAATTGAAATAATGTCATCAACATTTCCATCTCCTCGACAACATCCTCTCCACTCTCATAGCTGCCCAAGGCCTTTCCTATTAGGTGACTAACATTCTCATCAAATCTCTTCCAAATCAATTTAAGGAAGTATGTGGAAAGTTGGGCAATCTCAACATCTATTACCCAACTTGAGAGGAAATGTAGAATTATCTCAAATATGAAAAATCAGTAACAAATCAATCAACTAGACTAATTAAGTTGCTAATTGACAGAGAATGGAATGTTGAGAAAGTCAGTAGCAAATCAATCAATTAGACTAATGGATTTGCTAATTTGCTAATAAAATAAAGTAAAATAAAACTTAAGAAATATAAAATAATATAATCATTTGAGCTCTCCTCCAATGTCTATTTCCACCATTGGAGGAGGCAGCGGAAGTTGTGAACATGTTCCTTCAAGATGGAAAAACCTGTTCTGATACAAAGTAGAAATTTAAAGGAAAAAGAGAGAAATTTATTGCTAGTTTATTGGTTGTGTTTCTTACATAAGAAATCCAATGCTTAAATAGTGAAAATTACATTTACAGAAAAGGAAATGATTTAAACAATAAAATCATATAATTGATTTGACAATCAACGGTCAATTAGCAAATCAATTAGTCTAATTGATTGATTTGCTACTGACATTCTCAACACTCCATCTCAGTTAATTAACAACTCAATTAGTCTAGTTTATTGATTTACTATTGACTTTCCATATTTAATATAATTCTACATGTAGAATTATCTTGGAAGAAAATAATTCCAAGAATGGAATGTTGAGAAAGTCAGTAGGAAATTAATCAATTAGACAATTGATTTGCAATCAATCAATTAGACAAATTGATTTACTAATTGGTCGTTGATTGTCAAATCAATTACATGATTTTATTATTATTTCTTTTTTTGCAAATGTAATTTTCACTATTTAAACACTAGACTCCTTATGTAAGAAACACAACAAAAACACAAGTAATAAAATTTCTCTATTCTCTTTATTTTTTGTACATAGTATTAGAGAAGGTTTTTCCATCTTGAAGAAATCTGTTCACAATTTTTCGCTGCCTCCTCCAATTGTGGAAGTATCCATTGGAGGGGAACTCAAATGATTCTATAATCTCATATTTCTCTAAATATTATTTATCATAAATCCCAGTGCGTTTTTTTTCCATAGTTCAGTCGAATATGTATCGAGCATTGTCTTCGTGTCTCGACAAATTTATTTTTTCTCCTTTTTTTGGTAAGCATCGGCTTCTTTCTCGAAAAATTTCTTCCAACATTTTATTTCTTAAAAAATTATCACTTTTCACTTCAAGAGCTGAGCCAAGAGCCAATAGCCAATAGCCAAGTGTCAAGAGCCAAAAATCACTCCTCTAACTAAGTGAATCGTGAATTTGAATCAGTCAAATTGAAATAATGTCATCAACATTTCCATCTCCTCGACAACATCCTCTCCACTCTCATAGCTGCCCAAGGCCTTTCCTATTAGGTGACTAACATTCTCATCAAATCTCTTCCAAGTCAATTTAAGGAAGTATGTGGAAAGTTGGACAATCTCAACATCTATTACCCAACTTGAGAGGAAATGTAGAATTATCTCAAATATGAAAAATCAGTAACAAATCAATCAACTAGACTAATTAAGTTGCTAATTGACCGAGAATGGAATGTTGAGAAAGTCAGTAGCAAATCAATCAATTAGACTAATGGATTTGCTAATTGGTCATTGATTGTCAAATCAATTATATGATTTTATTGTTTAAATCAATTTCTTTTCTGTAAATGTAATTTTCACTATTTAAGTACTGAACTTCTTATGTAAGAAACATAACCAAAAAAACAAATCAATAAAATATTCTCTCTTAAATTTCTACCGGGTACATCACCTTTTTCTTGCATAGAAGTACTCAATCGGGATCAACACTTCTACACTTACATACACAATTTGTCAATGTGGAATGACAACTTGTTACAAACCGAGTGATGACAAGAGGAAAAACTAAGTAACCGGGATTGACCCACCCTTTGGCGATGAGTCGTCCGATATGACACATGCATTGTGGAGGTTGGAGTAAATTCCCAATTGAGTTGTTATTCTCTAGTTTATGGCGGGGGTTTACCCTTTTCACTATCGGTGAATGAGACTCTCTTACCCATTCTACCCTTAGAACAACAAATATGGTTATTATCACCAAGCTGGTTGTTTGTCGTGCCAAACAACCAAAAGACCTCATCACTACAACCCTTATGTGACTACTCTATAGATATTATGTGTATGCATGTATAGTATAAGTGAGTATTTTTAGCATGTTCCTTCATTGTCAAAACAAACACATGTTTGTAAATGTTTTGAATATACAGTTACAAACGATGTCCATGCCGACAGATGTCGCACTGGTTCCCTTTATCGATAACTTCCACGCAAATGAATAGAATTATCGATCTTATGGGCTCATTCCTATCATGGGGTTCATAAACTTCAAACTGAACTCCACCTTCATGATGGAAATACAACGAAGGTGGAATCCTGTCAAACAAACTAACTAGCTTCCTTGGTAAAAGGTCTATGTGGACAACCATAGAGGAATTCTGGGCTATTCTTATGACGGATAATAAAACTGTTTTACATTTAAGGCCATTTGTAGACTCAATGCCCATCGAAAAACTCTTACAAGAGGAGTATGGATACTCCAAAGTCACATCCGATACTATCCCCGCAAGGACGTAACTTGGACTTAGATGGAAATAAGAAATTGAGATTTCCATCTGACGCTAGGATCATATCCATGATAACGATGTCTATGCTTTTGGCTCATTTCTTTCTAGCACTATAAAACGGTAAGCCCTCTTCGAGAATCATTGAGGTAGCACAAAGATTCCTCTTGTGTTATTCTAGCGGAAGAAGATGCTAGTATCGGAACAAGTTACAATTCGACCTAAATCCTTTGATCTCCATCATGCACTTTTTCCCTTTTAGACTCTCGTTGTAAAATATCAACATGAGAGTCTTGTCTGTAACAAACTTTGTGAGTATGTTTATATTCAACTCTATGTTTGTTTAATCAAATCATAAAAAGAGATTCTTATTCTCTAGGATTCATTTTATATGCATATGCATTTCATTTGTACTTTGTTACATCTTCAAACCCTCACCTGTTCTCTTCGCAATAGTCCACAACTACGACAAGCCGACATGGCCCCAAGAAAGAGAGATAAAAAAATCGGACGTTTTATACACCACCAGATGGCTAAAGAACCCTCCGTACCTTAATCGGTCTCAGCGACCGAGTTTAGAGAAATAAAGGAAACTCTGCAACATGTAACAAAGCAACTCACGTTGATCACAACTTCTTTAGATAATTAGCAAATTCCGTCTACATCCTAGAACATCCATCATTCTTCTCGTTTTTCTAGCTAGTCAATCCCGGTTATGTTCACTCCCATTAACCTCCGTCCCAAACAAACAACCGTCATCACAACCTCTAATTCATATTTACAATTTGACTTTGAAATTTTTATATTTCAAATTGCATAATCTTGTATGCTTGATGTTTATGATATTTTATGGTTGAGATTCATCCCTAGATGATTTAGAAACTATATGGATAAAAAAGAACCAATCAATCATATAAATAACAAAAACCCAAATTTGAATTTCAATAACCAAAAAAATGGGTTTGTTGTTCTTGGGTTAATTTGATTGAATCACAGCCCGAAAAGCTTCCCAATATGATTGTAATGATGTTGGACAAATATTTGGATCATGTTTGATCCATCCCGATAATTTTTAATCTAAATCAAAATTTTCAAAATAAAATGAAAAATTTGATTTCTTGAATGGGTCATAACGAACAACTATTGTTCTTGTTTTAGTATCAATCAAGTATATGTTATTTCATTTCAAAACAACTTTTAAATAAAAAATTCAAATTTTGATCCTAAATTGTTTTGAAAAAATTGTTCCATGGAGCTTTGTGAAGCTACCCAAGCTCTCTTAGATCAAAGAATTAGTGATAAAAAATGAATTGAAAAAAAAATCAAAACTTTGTGTTCTTGAGGACCGAGGCTAGTGATCCTAAGACCGAGAGATTCGACCGATGATCCTCGGTCCGAACTGAGATCAAGGACCAATAAAAATAAATATGGACCGAGACATATGACATGTGTTATTGAGGTGTGACCGACACCTATGAACGATGTTTGATCTAGGACCGAGGAATCCGATCGAGGATTCTCACCTAGGACCGATAAAATTCGGACCTAAGACCGAGAGGTCCAAACCTGAGATCGAGAATCTCAAACCCGGGACCAAGACTCCAGAGACCAAGGACTAAGAAATCTAGCCCCATGCTAGTCCAGGACCAATATGTTTTTTCACCTAGACCGATAAGATCATCTAAGGACTGAAAGTCCTTAGCACCTCGACCGAGAGACTCCGATATTCAGACCGAGAGCTCTCGAGCCTAAGCCGAGGGTCTCCGGACCCCGACCAATAAAATTGGACCTGAACCTTAGGACTCTTGTCCTAAGAATTGTTTGGTTCCATTTTTCAAAATTCAAAATTATTTTTGTAATTTAGGGACTCCAAATCATTTTCTAAATATCCCCAAAAATTAGAAAATGCATTTTAAATATTTTTAGAATATTTTCACAAAAATATTTTAACAAGCCGTATTTGGTATTTATTTCTAAACCTTAACGCCATCAAAAATGCCTAATATTCTTTAGGTATTTCCACCATAGTTACAATCCACAATAGGTACAAGCATTTAAATATTGATGTTTCAATATTTTAAATAACGCCAAACCTAGAAGCATGACTAGGACCAGAGGAATAATTGGTTAAAACTCAAACGTTATACAACCAATTTTCAAAAATCCAAATTTATAAATAGAGACCATTTTTGGATGGGTACAGTGGATGAAGCGCGAAAGCCCTTTCCCGAGTATCACTAAACTTTGAACCAAAAATAAAACTCTAATACAAATACGTTTGTACACGTACACCTTTTTTTATTGATTTTTCTAAAATCAATTGGCAACTTTGTTTACAAATAAATAATTTTTCTTAAATTAATTATTTTTAATTAATTTAAAAACCATATTTCAAATCAAATTGTCATTTGATAATAACAAATTACTACATTATTAAAATTTGAATAAAATTAAATATTTTCACATAATTAATTTTAAAAGCGGCCAGTAACTATCAAAATCTTTTAAAAATAATGTTTTGTTTTAAAAAATGCTTGGCACGCAAAATAAAGTTGAAACCATCGAACATCAAGCCACTCCGAGTCTCCCCGTATTGCCACGTGTTCACCAGACATGTGTTAAGCTACGAAGGGTTATATATATCAAATCTGAAGAAGACCACCTAGACGTATAAGGATTGGCATGAAAAGCTTCCTTACGCGTTATGGGGATGGACGACGTCAAGGACATCAACGTGCGAGACGCCCAATGCACTGATTTATGGTATAGAGGTTGTTCAACCTAGAGGTTTAAGAAAAACCGAAACAACCGAAAAATCGAATCGAACCGTAAAAAAACCGACCGAACCGAGTTTTGATTGGTTTATAATTTCTTGTACCGACTATGACCGGTTCGGTTCACGATTTAGATAATAAAAAACAACGGATAAATCCACTGACCATATATATATGTTTTTAGATATTTTAAGTAATGTCTTTCTAGCCTAGTGGTAAATACAAAAATGTTGCTTAATTTTTGTTAAGGATTCCAATCTTGGCAGTCACAGGTTTATTATTTTATATATTTGATGTTTTTTATTTATTTTTTAAACTCTTTTTGATTTAGATTAATATTCTAATATAATTTCTTTTAAGCTAAATAATTTTTTTGTTACTTAATTTATTAAACTTTTATTCATAAAAACTTTTTGAATCATTTTTTTATTCTTGTAGTTTATTATATTATAAATTTATTATTTTATTTATTTTCTACTCGAATATATTATATATACATTTATATATTTGTTATTTTTCAACGATTAAACTGGTAAACCGACCGAACCAATTTTGTATTCAATCATTTTATCCCCAAGTTAATCATGAACTTTTGCATCATGAAATAAAAAACCCTAGTCTCCACTAAGGGAATTTTTCAAAACATGCATCCGATCATTTTAGTCATGAGTTAACGTTTGTGTTTGGAATCTTGAATTTGCATGTGCTCTAATTTTTTTTAACTATATAATTTTTCAAGTATGTACACAATCACTTTAACCTTGAGATAGTCATTTCGTTGTTTGCATAACCAAGTGCTCTAATCGTTACTATAGATGTTTTCAAGCTTACACACTATTGTTTTAGCCCCAAACTAGTGACATATCTTTACATAACGAAATAAAATGCTCTAGTTCTTACTAATTTTTTTTTGAATTCTAAAGTGATAGCCCTAGCGTATCTCCTTAAAGGTTTTCTCAAAATTCCTGTAGTGTTAATCTAGTTCTTAAACACTAGGTCATTTTGCTAATGCAAAGTTTTCAACCCACTAATTAGGTATTATTCTCACTGGTGAAAAATGGGTAAAAAACGAGAGTAAAAACTCTCTGTTTTGACCTTATACCTTTCGGTATAGACCCAATACCAAAAGTTTAGGTAACTCTCTCCATCCCTCGGTATTGACTCTTTCGTTAAAAATAATTGGGAGTTTACCGAGAGATATCGTAGAGTTCTCGGTTTAGATACCCGAGAGTAAAACCGAAAGTTAATTGGAAAACTTTCGGTTTTACTCCAAAGGGAAAAACCGAGAGTTTTCTAATTAACTTTCGGTTTTACTCCAAAAGGAAAAACCGAAAGTTAATTAGATAACTTCTGGTTTTGCTCATAAGGGAAAAACCGAGAGTTAATTGGAAAACTCTCGGTTTTTTCCTTTGGAGTAAAACCGAAAGTTAATTGTAAAACTTTCGGGTTTTCCATTATGAGAAAAAACGAGAGTTTTCTAATTAACTTTCGGTTTTCACCTTTAGAGTAAAACCGAAAGTTAATCATAAAACTCTCGGTTTTTCCCTTATGAGCAAAACCGAAAGTTATATAATTAACTTTCGGTTTTTCCCTTTGGATGAAAACCGAAAGTTTTCCAATTAACTCTCGTTTTTTTTAGATAGAAAAACCAAAAGTTTTTCAATTAACTCTCAGTTTTTCCCTATCAAATGTACAAAATATGCGATTATTTTGCTCGATACCCGAACCTGTTCAGCCAAACCAATATATATCAATAATAAAAGAAATGACATACATGAAATGATCATTATCATTATAAAATTCGCAACCAAACTAATCATCCGAACAATCTGTTTTAAATTCAAATCGGAACAACCAATGAAACCTATTTTCAATCGAAACAACCAATCAAAACGTACTAGAACTAGCTTGTGGGGGGAGGAGGTGGTGGTTGTTGTTGCCTCATAAACAATTCGATTCTCTCCATTCTTGCATTCATTTCTAACTTCTCTCTCTCCATTATTGTCACAATTTCTTCTTTTTCCGTTTGCATTTCTTGAATTATGCGCATTCTTTCTTCATCCCTCTTCTCCAGTTCCTCCAACTTGAGCGCCATTCTTTGATTCTCTTCATACAATCGCTCATTGTTTCGTTGTGAACTATTTCCACTTCGACGATCCTCACGAAAGCTTGTGGATCGGATGTCTGATCCTATTCCGAACACTCCCCCGTGTTTTTGTTGTCCGAACACACTCTCCGTCAATTCGAAATTAGATATTTCAGGTTCGTTATTAAGAACTTCCTCCATCTCAACCTGCACAATTGAAATAAAGTATCATTTCTATAATAAAAAGTAACCATATTCAATTCATTTACAATTTTCTGTTGCACGTGTTCGTCCGGGACGGGGGTTGGGTTTTCTTTTATCGGTTTTGGGGTACGGGTCTTCTTGAATACTTCAATGACAGACGGTGCCCGTCCCATTTCAAGCGCGTCCCATTTCAAGCGCCTGTTGAAAAAATGATTTAAATAATTAATAAAAATCTTTATATTATTAAGTTATTACAAATAACTTACCAACTCTTCTTTTACTTGAGCAAACGGTCTACTTCCCGTATGATGTGGGAATTTGAGTTTCTTCCTGTTAACAATATTTGTACTACTATTTTTCTGAAATTTAAATAAAAAATGAAGTTAGAATAATTAATATCATCTTTTATTTGAATTATGAAACTGTACCTTAAATTTTTCCGTGAAGAAATGGTTGCGACACACAAACTCCCAATCATCTCGATCGTAGTCTGGTGGAGGATTGGCAAGTACCGCTGCCTCGTCTCCTTTATGGATGCGAATATATCTCGTGTTCAAATCTGAGCGCCATCTATCCCATATCTGCTTGGCGTGTTCCAATCCGGTCTTTCGATAATTGTCAATAGAACCATTAGTAGCCTCGAACGGATCCTGAAAATAAAAACATTCAAATGTTATAAACAATTATTTAATAATTAATGTATAATTAAGTAATAATTATTACCGTCACAACAGTCCAAATGTAATCCAATTGGTCAGCACTTAATGCCTTCCACTTCAGAAGACGGTGTGAGACGACTGAGGGGTACCGCACAACCGACCCCACATGTCTAGACCACAGTGTTCTTCCTGCACCACCAGGCCTCCCATCTACGTCTCTAAAAGTTAGAGGCATCCTTGTCCCCACTGGCCTCTTAGATAGCGCAATATTCTTGTTCTTCCCCCGTCTCTTGCGGGCACAAGATTCTTCAAAATTATTAAAATAATAATTAGATATGTGAATCAATTCAAACAATAACTAATTGTAAACAAGTTACCTGTCGATGATGGGTCGGGAGTGGAACCATGCTCCTCCTCGTCATCCTCCTCATGAGGCTGCTCGTGACCCTCGTCGTCAGCCTCATCGTCATCCCCCATATCAGCAAAAGTACTCTCTACAAACTCTTCAGCCTCAACAGCATCATTATCTCCGTCTACGGGGGGGAGCAATAGCTATCGGCTCCACAACAATAGGTGCTTGATCTCTAGAAGACAATCATCGGAGCCTTAAGTTTTCTGATTGGGCAAGTAAGTTCTGGTATGTCTTAGACAGTTTGCTGGGTATTTTCCTCATACTCAACCAAGCTTCTTTACTACCTTTAGACATTCTTAAGGCATTCCATTAATAAATGAGAGAATAATTGAAATAAAGTAGTAATAAGAATGAATCTGAACATAAATCTACCTAATTAATTAATCTGAACTATATGTTTGTAAACCGCAGTTTTATTTTTGTCACAATTTTCCAACCGGGTCGGGCTGACATATCAGGGGCGTAGAATACTTGTTTTGCTTGACTCGCCAATATATACGGGTTTTGACTTTGGGTTTTCAAAATTTGGTTTACATTTATACTTACGAAGCCATATTTATCCACTTTCACTCCTAGTTCCCCGAGTGTGTATCAAACTACTTAAACTTGAATAAAACAACTCGTTTATGAGAAAAGTATTGTACTTCGATTATATCCATTAAAACTCCATAGTATGACATAGTTTCAGACCCGTTGTACCCTTCAACAACCACCCCACTATTTTGAGTGGTCAAACATTCGTCGTGTTTTTCTGTACAGAATTTGTATCCGTTTATTTTACACCAAACATACGTAGACGAGTACATACTTGGACCTTCTCCTAAGATATTGAGGTCTCTTGACATGTCGTTAAATTCTGCAAATTGAGCGACCTATATATACCCAAAATTTAAAATAAATATAAAGAGTCAGGATATATATGATTTATAATTTACTCACTCTATGCTTGAAATAGGGCGGCAAACGTTTCTCCATGTGACTCGTTGTTATTGCAATACTACATATAATCTCTACAAATAGATCGAATATTAAATAACATACTCGTTAATGCTAATTAATAACAGCAACATAGAATCTTACATGTAAAAAGATTCTTCTTCGGGGCAATTTTTCAAAATGTATGAATGAGCCGTCACTCGATCGATATAATCCAAGTTGTATATTTTTCCGTTAGATAGGTCTTCCAACGATGAAAATATTGAAATGCCCGAGATTTCAGTTTGTGCATTTTCTTGCTCTTCTTCCTCCATATACCTGGAACATAAACTAATACTCTCATTTACAAGATAGCTCTCGCTTATAGAGGCTTCAGGGTGGTTATTATTCTGCAAATATCTTTTCATTGTACCCATATAATGTTCAAACGGATACATCCATCGATATTGAACAGGTCCCCCAAGCAAAGCCTCAAATGACAAGTGAATCGGGAGATGCATCATGATGTCGAAGATTGACGGTGGAAAAATCATTTCAAATTTGCAAAGTGTCAATGTAATATCCATGTACAATTGTTCGAGGTCCGCTTGAATCAACTCTTTGAAACACAACAATCCATGTAACATTGTTTGGAACCTTGAACCAATCGAAAAGATACTGTGTCGTTGTTACAACAGGAACAAGCGAATTTACCTTTCGTACTCCAGCCTGATAAATTCGCGTAGGCGGGAAAGTCGTTAATGGTCCACAAGAATGCCGTTCGCATGTTAAAGTATTGCGAGGTGTGTGCATCAAACGTTTTCACACCAGTTTGCCACAATTCAGTCAACTCGTCGATCAATGGCTGGAGAAATATGTCAATTGCATCTCCCGGACTCTTTGGACCCGGAATTAACATAGATAAAATAAAATTGCTAGAATCCATGCAAGTAGTGGGTGACACATTATAAAGAATGAGAATAAACGGCCAAACACTGTATGACTTTTTCCCATTTGCAAATGGTTGAAACCCATCGCTTGATAAACCGAGTCTTACGTTTCGAGAATCCGACGCAAAATCTTTATAATTTTCATCAAACATTTTCCAAGTTAATGAATCAGCGGGATGTCTCAACGTATCACTATCAACTCTTCCTTCCTTATGCTATCTCATCACTGGAGCCGTTTTTGAGGACATGTATAGTCTTTGCAATCTTGGTATTAGAGGGAAATATCTCAACACCTTTTTTGGAATGAATTTCCCATTTTGCTTCTCTCGAACTGCGCCACTTGTTTGGTCGACTTTCCATCTTTAAAGACCGTAAACTCTGCAAGAATCTTCATTTTTGCCGTCCTTCCAAAATAACATACAATTGTTCTTACATGCGTCTATCTTGTCATACTTAAGCCGATATCAGTAATGAATTTTTTACTTTCGTAGTAGGAGTTTGGCAATTGAGCGTCAATCGGTAATATGTAGTCTTTAAGCAGACGCAATAACATATCGAACGAAGAATTTGTCCATTGACAGACATTCTTTATGTGAAGTAGTTTCAGTAGTGCCGATGCTTTCGTTATTCGAGCACCTTCATAAAATGGTCGTTTGAAATCATCAAGTAATTTATAAAATTTATGCGCATCTTTGACTGGTTCATGGTTGTTCGGAACATCATTAACGTTGGAGAACATATCGTTTATAAAATTGTGCATATAACGTTCTTCATTGACCTCTTCATAAACTGTATTATTCGTCTTCGTTCTCGGATCGTTGAATTCTGGCACGACATCCTTTGACTGATCATCGTCGTCATCATCATCATCTAAGTCATCGGCATCTTCATCGACATCGTCATTAACCACTTGAGTAGTACGTCTCTTTTCTTCATGACAATACCAGTACTCATAATGAACATTTATTCCAAAAATGATGAGGTGGGTCTTCACTTCGTCTATTTCCATAAACGACGTGTTCAAGCATTTCACGCAAGGACATTTCACTGTTGGTCGGGATGTACTCCTAACAGCAAACTCGAGGAATTTGTCAACACCTTCCTCCTAATCTGGATGATCTCGACGTAAGGTTATCCAACTTTTATCGGGTACTTCCATGTTTCTAATAAAATGGAAAACAACCCGCATTATCATTTACTTAACTTTGTCTAAATTAATTAGGATTACATAATTGTAACACAATCTCTACCTAATCTATCATTATCCAACCAAATTTCAACATAATCTAACATTATCCAAGCCAAATTCCACCTAAACAAACAATATTTCATTCATATACATTTCAAACCTAATCTAACATTATTTCATTCATACACATTTCAACATAATCTAACATTATCCAAGCCAAATTCCACCTAAACAAACAATATTTCATTCATATACATTTCAAACCTAATCTAACATTATCCAAGCCAAATTCCACCTAAACAAACAATATTTCATCATACACATTTCAAACATAATCTAACATTATTTCATTCATACACATTTCAAACCTAATATAACATAAATCAAACCTAATATAACTTAATCTAACATAAATCTAACATTCAACTAACCTAACCATATAATAAACCAACAATAACTAACCTTGCAGGAAAAGAGCGACGAAGAAGAGCGACTGTAGGTAGATCGAACAATAATAAACCTATTAATCAAACAAAAACAACATAAACATATACCAAATCAATCCAATAATATAATCAATCCAAAACCAAATCCAAATACTTAATCCAACAAAATAAAACACTAAAATAAACCAAATCCAACGACCAATTCCAAAAAATAAATTCAATAACATAATCCAATACATAATCTAAACTAATCTAACAATAATATAAAACTAATCTAACAATTCAACATAATTAATCCAAAACAAAATCCAACAATCCATTCCAAAAACAAAATCCAAATCATACATATATCAAATTAAAAAACCTAAACTAACCAAAATCAAACATAGTTTCAACCTAATCTAACATTATCTAACCAAATCATACAACAAAACTCAATATAACCTAAAATCAAACAAATATAACCTAAAATCAAACTAATATAACCTAAAATCAAACTACAAAATCATCAATTAAACTAATATAACATGATAAAACCTTAAATCAAACTACAAAATCATCAATCAAACTAAAATCAAACTAATATAACCTAAAATCAAACAAATAACTTAAAATCAAACAAATAACCTAAAATCAAACAAATAACCTAATATCAAACAAATAACCTAAAATCAAACTACAAAATCATCAATCAAACTAAAATCAAACTAATATAACCTAAAATCAAACAAATATAACCTAAAATCCAAAAAAAAACTAACCTTTGTAGGGCGGCACCAGGCGACGGCAGCAGGAGGCGGAAGCAGCAGGCGGAAGCAGCAGGCGGAAGCAGGAGTCGGCTGTAGGGCGGCAGTAGGAGGCATAACTTCAATCTGGCACGACAGTCTTCAATCTGGAACTTCAACAACATTAATTTAACGCATTTGATATCCTTATAATATTACACAAAATTTATATGATCAAACATTACACACATTGATAGGATAATCAAACATAAACATTCATATACACTTCTCTATATAATTAAACACAATCATAAACATTTTAACATTAAACACAATCTTAAATTTTAAAACACAACACACTTGATTATATTAGTTAGGACTCTAGATTGTAAAGTAAAAAGCCCATGAATTTTACAAATTATGAAATGGCAATTCCGAAAGTTAATGGTATAACTTTCGGTTTTAACAACTATTTCCGAAAGTTATAGCATTAACCTTCGGTATTACCATTTCATAAATTGTTGAATTAATTTGTTTTTAATCTTCTAATGACCTTGAACAACATTAATTTAATACATTTGGTAATTTTAAAACATTACACAATTCATATGATCAAACTTTATACACATGTGATCATCAAACACAAACATACATACATATACACTTCTTTATATAATCAAACACAATCATAAACATTTTAACATTAAACACAATCTTAATTTTTAAGAAACAACACACACTTGATTATATTAGTTAGGAGTATAGATTGGAAAGTAAAAAACCAAAGAATTTTACAAATTATAAAATGGTATAACCGACAGTTGTGCATATAACTTTTGGTTTTGATTATTATTTCCGAAAGTTATACCTAAAACCTTCGGTCCTGACCTTAAACATAATTTTTTGGGAAGGGACACCCTTCGGTTTTGTCCATTTCCAACACTTAGAAAACTTTCTTTTTTTTATACAAGGGTCAAAACCGAAGGTTTATTTGAAATCCTTCGGTTTTGACCCTTCCCAACACTTAGAAAATTTTATGTTTTTTTAAACAAGGGTCAGAACCGAATGTTTTCAAATAAACCTTCAGTTTTGACCCTTCCCCAACACTTAGAAAAATTTCTGTTTTTTTAAACAAGGGTCAAAACCGAAGGTTTATTTGAAATCCTTCGGTTTTGACCCTTCCCAACACTTAGAAAATTTTCTGGTTTTTTTAAATAAGGGTCAAAACCGAAGGTTTTCAAATAAACCTTCGATTTTCACCCTTCCCCAACACTTAGAATTTTTTATGTTTTTTTAAACAAGGGTCAAAAGTGAAGGTTTATTTGAAAACCTTCGGTTTTGACCATTCCCAACACTTAGAATTTTTTCTGTTTTTTTAAACAAGGGTCAAAACCGAAGGTTTTCAAATAAACCTTCAGTTTTGTCCCTCCCCAACACTTAGAAAATTTTCTGTTTTTTTAACAACGGTTAAAAGCGAAGGTTTATTTGAAAACCTTCGGTTTTGAGCCTTCCCAACACTTAGAATTTTTTATGTTTTTTTAAACTAGGGTCAAAACCGAAGGTTTTCAAATAAACCTTCGGTTTTGTCCCTCCCCAACACTTAGAAAATTTTATGTTTTTTAACAAAAGTCAAAACCGAAGGTTTTCAAATAAACCTTCGGTTTTGTCCCTCCCCAACACTTAGAAAATTTTATGTTTTTTTTAAACAAGGGTCAAAACCGAAGGTTTATTTGAAAACCTTCGGTTTTTGACCCTTCCCAACACTTAGAATTTTTTCTGTTTTTTTAAACATGGGTCAACACCGAAGGTTTTCAAATAAATCTTCGGTTTTCACCCTTCCTCAACACTTAGAATTTAGTCTGTTTTTTTTAAACAAGGGTCAAAACCAAAGGTTTATCTGAAAACCTTCGGTTTTGACCCTTCCCAACACTTAGAATTTTTTCTGTTTTTTTAAACAAGGTTCAAAACCGAAGGTTTTCAAATAAACCATCGATTTTGACCATTAGGATTTTTTTTAACAATGGTCAAAACCGAAGGTTTATTTGAAAACCTTCGAAATTACCCCTATTTTTTTTAAAAGATACTATGTTATATAATTTTATCAAATAAAGGAAATATAATAAATAAAGGAAAAGAAACCCTAAACAATATGATGGGATCGGCTTTATCGATAGAGACGAGGTCTGGCTAAGGATGAAGGCTTATGAAAAACAGTTTGATAGAAATCCTGTTAGGGATTAATATCTCTTTCTATTCTACGCAAATTTGTGTAAACACTTGAAACAGATTCAAGGCGGAATTGTTTACTTGGGTTTGAAGCACAAGATGAAATATGAAAAGATGATAGAAATGAAGAACACAACAGTTTGTTTATGGATGTTCGGAGAAACTCTCCTACGTCACCCCTTCTTCCAACCACCGGAAGGATTCACTATAATATGATAAGAATCAAATACAGTTTACACACACTTAACTCACTATTGAACAGAACACTTTCTGTTCAATTACAAGATGAAGAATATCACTCAGCTAAAGGTGTTTTGATTCTAGCTCTCTCTCTCGATTCACACACAGTACAATTAGAAAGAAGCTTCACAGAATAAGTTCAGTAAGCAAGATAATTGAGTAGTTTCTCTCTCTGCAAAATCAGATTGCTTGTTCGTTAGACTTTGTAATGCTTGAAAAACCGATGCTTCGTCCATTGTCCTTAAGATTGGTTAAATACTGAGCAGGAGCTAATGGTCGAATCTTCAAGAATGTTACGTGGCACTCTTCCATTGAAAAGACTCCATTGTACACAGCAGGTTCTGAGCACAAGGATCGTGGCCGTACCGTACTAGTAGTGCGCCGGATATTCCATCAGGGATGTACCTGCAAAACAAGTAATGTGAGGAAAATTCTCTTATGTGGCATTCCTTGATTGGATGCATATAGCTGTTATACTAATATTCACTGGAAAGTGGAGCAGGAGTAGGGTACAACTATATCACGTGGGTAGGAGAAATGCTAGATTCAAGCGTACTGCTTAAACTGAGCATTAGACGTATTTCAGTTAGACGGATTTGTGAAAATCAGTCTAATGAAATAAGTCATCTCCTTCTAATAGGAAAAACATCTATTAGACCACCTAGTGTAATAAAATTAAACTCACGTCTAATTTCAATAACCATTAGACCAGCACGTCTAACTCCAATGAGTTAGACTGCACGTCTAATTCCGGTTCTACCTCAAACTTGACTGAAGGAGTTAGACTCACGTCTAACTTTCACTAATTAGACCACACGTCTAATTATTTAATAACCATTAGACCAGCACGTCTAACTCCACTGAGTTAGACTGCACGTCTAACTCCACTGAGTTAGACTGCACGTCTAATTCCGGTTCTACCTTAGACTTGTCTGAAGGAGTTAGACTCACGTCTAACTTTCACTAATTAGACCACACGTCAATAACCATTAGACCAGCACGTCTAACTCCACTGAGTTAGACTGCACTTCTAATTCCGGTTCTACCTCAGACTTGTCTGAAGGAGTTAGACTCACGTCTAACTTTCACTAATTAGACAACCCGTCTAATTATTAAATAACTATTAGACCGATACGTCTAACTCCACTGAGTTAGACTACACGTCTAATTCCGCATCAATTAGACTGCCTGTCTAATTACAAATATGTTAGACTACACGTCTAACTGCGATGAGTTAGATTGTACGTCTAATTCCGAATATATTAGACTTACGTCTAATTCCATTAGACTCACGTCTAATTCCACGTATTCATTAGACTTGCGTCTAATTCTTTACATCTATTAGACTACACGTCTAACTCCGCTGAGTTAGACTGTACGTCTAATTCTATTAGACTTGCGTCTAATTCCGTGTATTTATTAGACCGTCCGTCTAATTCTATACATCTATTAGACTACACGTCTAACTCCGATGAGTTAGACTGTACGTCTAATTTCATTAGACTTGCGTCTAATTCCGTGTATTCATTAGACCGTTCGTCTAATTCTTTACATCTATTAGACTACACGTCTAACTCCGATGAGTTAGACTGTATGTCTAATTTTATGCGAATGAAAATCAAAATCGGTCTAATGACCCTCATTAGATCCAAGTCTTATGACATATTGTCTTAATACACCTGTATCAAAACTCATAAGTTATTTCATCATCAAAATATCAGAGGGTAAATTATTTCAACACTCAGTCAAAATAATTTGACCCAACACAATATTAATAAATCAAAACCAAATTAAAAGATAATAATAATATATAATTATGAAAGCTAAACACACCAAAATGTCATCATTCGTACGGAAACGATATTACATAATTAATCAACAATATAATTGAGAAATTAATTAGTAGATGTGGAGGGAGGAGGGGGTGGTTGATTCTACCTCTTCAACAATTCAATTTGCTGTTCGAGATTCTCCAATTTTTGGGCCATTTCAGCCTTGTCCGCTTTAATTTCATTAAGCATTTGGCCTCTTTACGCATCCCTCAATCGGATTTCCTCCATTTTCAGCGTCATTTTTTTCACCTCTTCCTCACGTGCCCCAGTTTCTGTTTGTGCTAGCAAATTCTGGTAATGTCGAGCTAGACAGTTTCTCTGGTGTACGCCGAATACTCATCCATGACTCACCCATCCTAAATGCATTTCATATATATATATATTTATATAAATATATATATATATATATATATATATATATATATATATATATATATATCAAACACAATAACCAAAATATATCATTCATTTAACAAAATCTAACAGAATCATATATATTTAACAAACTAACCTAAATCTAATCTAAACAATAACAAATCTAAATCAAACTACCAAACAAATAATCTAAACTAGCATAAATCTAGATAATATAAACTAAATGATAACAAATCTAAATCTAAAAACAAAAAACAAATAAAAAACTAACTTTTAACGGAGAAGAAGAAGAGGAGCGTCGGAGGCGGCTGCGGCGCGGGAGAGAGAAAGGAGAAAGAGGCGAATGAAAAAGAGAAGGCTAGAGTCTCTATTTATAAAGGTATTTATCGAAGGTTTTTCAATAAACCTTCGGTTTTGACTATTCTCAAAACCGAAGGTTTATTGAAAAACCTTCGGTAATAAGAATCACGATATTTAATTTTTTTTTGTTTTTTTTGGATGAGTCAAAACCGAAGGTTTATAGGATAAACCTTCGCAATTAACAATTTCAAGAAAAGGTGAAACCGAAAGTTCTTTAAAGAACCTTCGCAATTAATCATTCTCCAACTTAGAATATTTTTTCAATTTTTTGGGATGAGTCAAATCCGACGGTTTAATGGAAAACTTTCGTATTTAAACATTTCAGGAAAGGTAAAACCAAAAGTTTTTGGAATAACCTTCGTAATTAACCAAACTCCAAACACTTAGAATTTTTTTGAAATTTTGGGAATGTCAAAACCGAAAGTTCTTTGTAGAACTTTCGGTACTAATTAGTAAAATCGAAAGTTTTTGACCCCTCTCGTAATCTATTTTCAATAACGAAAGATTTGTTTCTCTCGGGATCAATTAGGAGAGTTTTATAAAACTCTCGGTAATATCTGTCGGTAAATGTCATTTTTTACTAGTGTCTTTTGGTTTTTAATCACAAACATTGTTTGTTTCGTCCAAATTTAAAATCAAATGAATATATGTCTTTGGACCTCAACAATCCATCATAGGATTGACGAGGTACTCATCTTCGTCATAAACACCATTGTTTAGGTATTCACATTGAAGATTCGTCTGAAGATTCTAACTACTTCAATCTTTCGAGGATTGTAGCATAGTATCTTATCATCTAAAAAAATCCCGACTTCGATTGCTTTGGCGATCAAGAGGCGGTTCTTTATTCATCTTATTTGTGAAGACCATCGTTTAAGTATTTATACGAAAGACACGTATGAAGATTCTAGCTACTTCAGTCCTTTGAGGATTGTAACATGGTATGTTCTCATCTAAGCAAACCCTGAATTCGATTGCTTTAGCGATCATGAAGCAGTTCTTTATCCATCTTCATCATGAACACCATTATTGGTTGTTCACATGGAAGATTTGTTTGAAGATATTCGCTACTTCAATTCTCTGAAGATTGTAGCATCGTATTTTCTCATCGAAAACACCCTTGTTTTTATATCTTTGAGAAATCGAAAGGCAATTCATTTTTTCATTTACGTTGTAAACATCATTGTTTGGGTGTTCACACAAAAGATTCGTTTGAAGATTCTTGCTACTTCAATCCTCTAAGGATTGTAGTATGGTGTTTTCTCATCGAAAAAAATTCTTATTTTGATCGCTCTAGGTGATCGAAAGACAGTTCCTTTGACACCTTCTCCGTAAACACCATCATTTGGGAGTTCGCATGGAAGATTTGTTTTAAGATTCTTGCTACTTCACTTCTCTAAGGATTGTGGCATGATATCTTCTCATCTAAAGAATCCCGAATTTGATCTCCTTTGTACTCAAGAGGCGGTTCATTATGCATTCAAAGAACCCTTGCTTTGATTGCTTTGGTGACAAGGAGGCGATTTTTTATTCATCCTTGTTGCGGATACCTTTGATGGGTATCCACACTAGAAACATGTCACTTTGAAGGCTCTACCGTGCGACCAATTTTTGATATGTAGGTTCCTCTAACTTGATCTTCCAGGTTGTAAGAATTCTCGAGTAGAATTTTCAACGAAAACCTGATAAGTGATTGTTGAACTAACATGCCACGAGCTCAATTATTGTATTTCATTTTGTCTTGTACGTAATTACTTCTTGTAAAATTCCACCGAATGGGAATCCACACGCTGACGATTTTGGAAAGCATCACATGGTGATCCTTCTCTAGATCAAAACGTAACAGGATGTCCATTCAATTTTATATTTTTTAAATTAATGAATGATATATTTATAGATGATTTTCTCTCACAGGTATCTCACAGTAATCATTACACAGAATATAACTCAGATTCCTCGAACATGCGATCGTCCACTAAGAAAATTCTTTGGAAAGTACATGTTGTCAAGTTATATCTTTATTCTTCTTGAATTTAATCAATTTGAGTTCATAAACATAGTGCCTATTTATTCCAGCTTGGACACTTGTTTTTCCAACAAGACTTTTGTATCCAAACTCTGTTCAAGAAAGAATTTTGTAGACACCCTATTTTTATACTCAAATAATTAAAATAAATATAGTTGGTCTAGTATAATATTTATACACGAATACAAAACTAGAACATTTAAAATAAATAAAAATTCGCAAACCAATATATTGGGCCTATTTCGAGCTTATTCAAACATTACTTTTCAAAATACTCAAAATTTAGGAAAACACTCTTCCTCGAAGACCGATTTTGTAAATTGTGAAATTTTAATATAATATATCTTTTAAATTTATGAAAAAAATGTCATCCCTAGCTTATTCTTTGAATTCAAATGCAACTCTTTGTAAATACTCAAAATTCAGGCAATGGACACCTCCATAACGATAGGCTCGAAAATCATGTAGTTATAGTTTAATATTGATTTTTGCATTTTTTTAGGAAAACACTCTAAAAACCAAGTGAAGAATAAAAATAAAAATTTATTCTGAAGGACCGCTGGAAATAAATTGTGCATGGCCGTGCATTGCTCCCACTCACCGGGAGCAGCGACGGTCAACTACTTGAGTCAACCAAAGTTAAAACTGTGTTAACCCGAGCGTGTTAAGGTTGGTCCATGCGGGTCAACTTAGAGTCAATTCACCTTGCTTTGTCAAATGCGCGGAGGTTATGTCAGCATATGTCTTGGTCAAAAGAGATTTAGAATCTTCATCGAACTTTTGGTGATGTTCTTCATTTGGTAAGAATTACCTAGAAGAAATCATCATTCATCTATCAACTTCAAAAAATTGCTCGGGCTTCGTCCTTTGATCATTTTAAGTGATTTAGCATGTTTTAGAAATCTAGAAGAGTTCTCTACAAAATCTCTTAGTCCGATTTTGGATTAAGGCGTTTGAATTTAATGATGTTTTGAAAAAGAGGGAGGTGCTAAAATGAATATATATTTTGATATACCTTCATTCAAAAAATCATAATTCGAGTTGCAGTGCTCCAATCAAGGTAATTTAAGTTCTCATGTTTAGCTTAGACACATCCCGATTGAATGCAACCGGCCTCATGTCAAAATTCAAATTCTAAGGGAATTTTCAGATCGACTAAAGTAGACCTATGTGTAATGGTCAAGCTTTAGGAGCTAAGGCGTGATACACTCAAATTAAAATTTCATAACTCGAGTTCTACTCAACCATTTAGGATGAGTGAGCTACCATTGGAAATATTTGGATTTCAATTTTCAATTGATACTAAGAAAGACTTGTGGATCGACCTCTAACCCACGTTAGGTTTCCTATAAACCGAGGTAGTCAATTTTGGTAACTCATTGTTCAAATATAAATTCATCAAGTTATAGGTCACCTTGTCCAAAGTGAGACACATAAAAGTGTAGTCAATAGCCATACCTTTCCAACGAGACCAGGCTTAGCCTGGAACATGGCCTGAGTCGATTAGGAGACCTCGATGAATACACAGTATGAAATAGTTGAACTCTGGGACCCAAATGGTGATAGATAACACTCTAAAAATTCATAAGCTCAAGTTCTACTCAACCATTTGGGATGAGTGAGTTACCATTGGAAATTCATTGATGTTAACTTTCTTTTGGTACCAAATATAGCTCGACCTCTAGTCCACATTAGATCATCCGTGAGTTGGGTATGTAATTTAGGGCCATTGAGGTTCAATCAAATATTCGTAGACTTGTGGCCCATCTTCTCCAAAATATAAAACATAGAAGTTGTATATAAGAGACGCACCTTTCCAGCGAGTCTAGGCTCAAACCTTGGCATGACTTGAGTCATTCGAGAGAGCCTAGTGAAGTTGCGATTCAAACAGGCGAGTTGAAGACAAAAAAAGAGGAAAGGACTCCAAAAGTTTATAACTTGAGCTAGGATGCATGGTTCAAATTGATTCCAAAACAAAAATTGTGGGCCTGAGTGTTTTCAATCCAGCCCAATCAGCCAAAACTCGGTCGATCTACTAGACACGACCCAATTGACTCACTAACCATGTAACTGTTTTTTTGCCTAAAAACCTAAACAACCCATACACGTGCTTATATAAAAAGCCATAGCTCTCATAATTGACCACGGTTAAGACCTGACTCCATCCCTCCTAATATCTAAACAATAGAGTTGGTAATCGATGTTCGCAATGTTGTTGAGCTTGAAGAAAATCAGTCATTGAAGAAGATTTAGTTGTTCAATAGCCTCCATAGCTAGAGCCGCTAAAGTTCTTCCATAGGTCCTTTGTATTTCACACCAAGGTAACCTCTAATATTTTGCAAGCTTTGTAAAAAATATTAATTCTATTTTTTTGAAACAATTACACATATGTTCAAGTTCTCGGTTATTCATGAGTTTTATTGTCTCATTCAAATGTATGTAGTATATATGATTGTTCAAGATTACTTAATTAATAATTAGCTCATAAAACTAAGTCAAGATCCTCATCCTACTTGATTTAATCACAAGTAGAACTAGGATAGAGAATCTATTTCTTCAATCGATGATTGTCAATTCCAATTTCTTCTACCATTGAAGGAAGAGATTGTAGGTCTGTGATATTTCTTCCGCCATTGAAGGGAGAGATTGTAGGTCCACGATATTCATGTCGTGACTAGACTCCAGTCGTGGAATGAACATAGACTGAAGCGTGGTGATAAGATAGAGGATAGAAGATATTTCTCATGCTTGGCGTCCACGTTGATATTGCGGAGGAAGTCCGAATTATAGATGTCCTTAATCTCGTTGAAGAAGATGCAAATGCACTCTATTTTGAGCTCCAAAAACAACGTAGATCAAAGTAGGGTGCATCAAGAAAGGATTTTTCGAGGTTTCTTAGTTTGAAATCATGTCGAAAGGAGATCCACACACTTAAATTTATTATTGGAAATACATGAAGAACGAATCTGAAGAAAGAGACAGACCTCGCGGAAGAAGGGCACATGCTACATCGAAAGTTGGCGATTTGATTAGGCGTGGCTCTGTTCAAGTGGTTCGGTCAAACGTTTTCGCAGGGTAGTTACGTTCATGACCCTACATAAGAATAAGAAGACAAAAGGGGTTATAAAAAGTGTACATGTGTCTTCAAAGTTTCATTTTTTTTTTTTTTTATTTTTTTATTTTTTTTATTTTGACCATCTGGATTCTTTACCACCGAATTTGTCTTCATCCTTTTCGTTTTAACTTTATTTTAACTAGGGTGGGTCGGTATGGTATACCTTAATGTTTTATCCATACCTTATAACTTACCGAAAATTTTGGTATACAAAAAATCCATACCTTTACCTTACCTTAATTTCGGTACACAAAAAATTCATACATTTACCTTACTTTAATTTCGGTATATCTTAATTTCGTTATGGTATCGATATCATACCTTTGATACCTAAAAAATATATTAACTTAAAAAAATCAATTTAATATAGTTACTACATAAACGTTACACAAAACTAAAAAAAAATATTTATCATAAATTAAAATATTTGTTCGAAAATCCATTTGTAAATACTAGGAAATATTAAAAATTAAAATTAGTTAAAAAAATTTGAGGTAACAAGAGTAATCATAAGTATAGTATTCAAATTAGACTAAAGTGAAAGCGAGAGAGTGAAATTAAGAACGATCTTTAATCATATTTGTATTTGCAAGTTTGTTTTATTAATTGATATTACTAATATTAATAATAAATATTTTAGCCTTAATTAATAAAAAATCACTTGTTTTATTTTTTTCAATTTTCTTAAACAACTCAAGTTTATCATTATTTGTATCAAATTTCATAAGCTCAATTCTTTTACTTTTAGTCAATCATTTGTGCAAAACAATGTTTCCACAATTTTATGATTCAAGTTTCTCCTAAAAGTATCAACTATCATTTTACTCAAGCTAAAAGAAAACTCACTAACAACCGTTAATGATGAGATTGCAAAAATATCTTTGACAATAATTGAAAGGATTGGATACCAAATTTCACTTCCTTTCCATCACTCGAAGAGATTGAAAGTTTGGTTAGATCATTTTTTAATCTCAACGGTAAGCTAGAGATTGCATATATTGAATAATATTTCAGTATACTAATATTTTGATATTATTCAAAAATTATATTTCTATAATTAAATCAATTTTAAATCTATTTAATTATTTTCTTATAAGTATTATATATATATTTTAATTTATAAATACTATTTCGATTTCGGTATATCTCGATATACCAAAATATTAAAAACCTCGTACCTTTACCTTACCATACCTTACATTTTTTTCTTGTATACCTTAAAAATCGATATTTTCAACATATTGCATTACGAATTTTCGATATACCTAAAATATCGGTAATTTTTCTCACCCCTAATTTTAACTAGGTAAATTCACGTTTGATGCACACAAAATAAATTAAAAAAATTACAATAAGTTTTAAATATGTATTCAATGTGTCTTATACCTAATAAATAACGAATAATTTTTAATTAGAAAAAGATATATATATATATATATATATAAATGAAAAAATAATTTTTTTATTAATAAATTTATATAATATATTGAGAAAAATTAAGATATGAAATTTAATTATTTTTATTATATATAATGTTATATATATCATTATTAACGAAATATTTTTATTTAATATTAGAATTATGGAGAGAGTAGGAGTGGGGAAATTATCGATATTAAAAGTATATCGAAAATACCGTACCGTAATATATCGAAAATATTGACTTTTAAGGTATACCGAAAAAAGGTAAGGTATAATACCGATACCGTAATTATTGGTACGGTAAAGGTATGAGATTTTTAAAATTTTGGTATATCGAGATATACCGAAATACCGAAATAGTATTTATAAGTTAATATATATATATATATAAATATATATATAATACTTATAAGGAAATAATTAAATAGATTTGAAATTAATTTAATTATAGAAATATAATTTTTGAATAATATCAAAATATAATTATACTGAAATATTATTCCATATATGCAATCTCTACCTTACCTATGGGATTGATTTTTTTTAAAATTAATATATTTTTAGGTATCAAATGTGTAATACCGATACCGTACCGAAAATAAGGTATACCGAAATTAAGGTAAGGTAAATGTATGAATTCTTTGTATACCGAAATTAAGGTATATCGAAACAAGGTATACCGAAATCAAGGTAAGGTAAATGTATTCATTTTTGCATACCGAAATTTTAGGTAATGTATAAGGTATGGATAAAATATTAATGTATACCGTACCGACCCACCCCTAGAAGAGAGTGTGTACCGACCCACACCTAGGAGAGAGTGTGTTATATACCTCCACTATTTTAAATTAAAAGTTATTATATAAACTTACCCGCAATAATATCAAACATAAGGAAGCGCGATCGGCACCACGAAACGATAGGCACATGAATAAAGACACGATTGATACAGACGACACGATATTGTCCTACGCCATAAGTCATCATATCGGTACCACAATCACCATGAATCAAAGTAGCGCGATCGGCTCAAGCGACACAACACGATCAACACGGAGAACACTATAGGTAGAGGCAACACGACACGATCGACACGGTAGACCAGGTATTGTCTTGCGCCATTCATTAAGTGTAGCTAGTCTAGGGTTTCTTGTGCATTTGTAAGCGTCTCTAGAATTTACCTTTGATTGTGATTTATTTGTGATCATCTCTTAGGGTTTCTACAATTACTCTGTTTCTACCACTATGGGGAAAGGAAGAACAAAAGTAATAAATCTAAAGAAGTTAGGGAGTTTGTAATATAAAGAATTAAGGAAGCAATAGTCCAAGAATTGCTAAAGAAGTCAGCAAAGAACAACAAAAAAACAACACAAGTAAGCAATCTACTCTAATTAATGATGGAAAAATTCATGTAGAAAATAATGTAGGAAAACAATGAGATAATGAAAAAGCTTGGAAGATACGCAATAAGGAAATAAATAATCTGTTTGGGCTCAAAAATCAGATTACAAAGCTTCTTATGAATGCCAAAATGGGAGAAATTATCATTAATAAGGACAAAGTACATCATATTACAATTCAACTTAACATCTACTATCTTCAAACTAGAATCTACTGAAAAAAAGAAGAATATGAAGAAATTGTTAAATGGTCAGTTTCTAAAAGTAGGAGCTGATGAAGGCTCCCAAATCTAAGTCATTTACTATTAAGAGCAACACGACATGGAAAACTAATGAAGTCTAGAAGAAGAACAATGCAAAAAAGTCAAAAGATCATGCTTATAAAGGGAAATCTACTGAGACAATACACAAACAAAAGTTGAGGTACTGAATTCTTCATTTGAATTTAAATTGCCTACTGAAGTAGAAGAAAACTGTATAAAGGAATGAGAAAATGTAGTTGTGGGAAACTACATAGGAAAAACGGAGTATACTTCCTAATTACTAAAGAGGCATTGTTGAAGCAATAAGAAGAAAAAGGGCTAGAGAAGATTTCAACATATGTCCATGATCTCCATTTCCTTAAATTCAAGAAAAGAATCTAATATGGAGGAAATTCTAGGAAATGGACATACATATATAGGATACACTTGTATGAATTTGAAAAAATGGTCAAAAGACTTGAACATATTGAGTAAGCCAAAAAACTACACAAATATGGTTCAAGCTCTGGAATATACCTATATATATATATAATTTTGAAGTTATTTTGCAGGTTTATTGGGTATACCATTATACATGGACCCAATTATTGAAAGAGGAGAGCACATATCATTTTCTAGAATTAGCATTGAGATGCATTTTAGAAGCACACTACCGAAAATTATGACAATAGTAGACAAAAAAGGAAAACATACTGTCATGGAAATAACTTATGAGTGGAGGCAGACAGATTTCTACAATACCTTCCAACATGTAAGTCCAAAATGTGATTTGGCTAAGGAAGAAGATCAGAAAATTAATAAAGGTCGGAAAGTAAAGATGCATGAAAATGAAACAAAGGTGCCTATAATCAAAGAGAAAATGTGGTTAAAGAATAAGAAACAAAAGATAAAGAAAATTATGTACAAGAAGAAATTAGTACGAAGAAGGAGGTGAAATCTCAACCTAATAATGTTGAAGAGATAATTAATGTATCGCAATTAAATCAAGTTAAAGTGGTTGTTAATGAAATCAAAGAGGATATTCAGACTAATCAAGAAAAAGAAGAGAATTCCAAGGTTGATATAGAGAAATCCAAAATTGCAGTGGATTCCAAAACTGAAGCTGAAAGAAATGAAGACAATGATCTAGAAATTTATGTTGAGAACAACAAGGTGAAGAGTTCGGTAATCCTGAAAATAATTATTTCTATCAAATCTGAACGAGTTTATATAAAGAAAGAAATCATAATGAGAATATGCAATATTCATCAACTTCTTTAGTTCACCCCATTTCATTGCAAGAGGAAGGGGAAGAGGAAGGGAAAAAAGGAAGAGGAAGACAATATATTGATACAACAAGTTGGTGTGGAAATAAAAATCCTGATTATGATAATTATGATTTAATACAGTTTATAATCTTTGTTTGTAATATTTGTTTGTATGTTTGATTACTACCAATCAGGTTCTTTAAGTTCGTTTGATTGTCATCTTTTAATCATAGCTAAAGTTTGTGTAGCTTTGATCCTTGACCCTCCCACTTTTGAGATTTTAATGAAATAATTTTAACCGTTTAAAAAAAAATTTATTATATATATTATTCTTGCATTGACTACACGTGTCTTCACGAAAGTCTTTCATTTATGAAACATCAATAATGATGGATCGTCCTGATAAATCATCATAAGAAAACATTTATGATTATATTAATAAAAAATAATATTATATATATATATATATATATATATATATATATATATTAAAGTCAATAATAATGATCAAACATCCACTCAAATTATTTAGTACATTCTTCCTCGCTTAGACATAAATATTACGAACTTGCATTATATTATTTTTTTATACATTGATATCTAAAAAAACTGTAATTAAGAAAAATAATCGACTTAAACTTTTACCATGTGGTGTTCAAGATTGTCACAAACATTTAAGCTTTTTAATCTCAACAAATTTACACAGCTCCTCAAAAAAAGTCTTTTAAAAATTCTATAACCAAAACACTAAAAAATATGAGAACCATGAGTAATATTAGAGCAATATAGAATGTGTAAATATTTGCATGATTTTTCATTAACTAAGGGAAAACATATTGAAAACATGGACTTATATTATAATCTCATGAAATATGTAAAATCAAATCATATAATGAAATGTAATCAAACACATTAAACTGACAATCTATTAATGTTTTGAAATCTTCATATCTGATAATAATGATAAATCAATAGAAAATAAAAACGAAAAATCATAAATTTTACCATTTCAGTAATATAGTCAAAATTCATGGAAGTGAATCGAAGGAGTTCATTGTAAAAAATCTCTTCATCGTCGTTATACATTTCTCACTCCATTACAAATTGAGATTTAGTGAAACACTTTAAATGATAGGAAAACAATATCTTTATATTATGTAATTTTAGACCCGTGGGTCAATAATAATTTTATCTAGTTTGAATTACTTTATAAATGAACTGAAAAGGAAGACTAAATAAAGATAATTTGATCAAATTCTTTTTTGTTTAATGATTTTTCTAAGGAACAACACATTTTTTCAAATTCTCACCCACATATATAACGACTATTATCATTTTAGTCTTATATCACCATATCTTCCCCTTCAATTTCTTCATCTCCATATATATACCACCACCAATGACCATTGTTATTTTAGTCTTATACCAAATTGTGATTTAGTGCAACACCTTAAATGAAAGGAAAACAATATCTTTATATTATGTAATTTTAGACCCGAGGGCCAATAATATTCTTATCTATATCTAGTTTGAGCTACTTTATAAATAAACTGAAAAGGAATACTAAATATAGATAATTTGATCAAAAATTTTTTTGTTTAATGATTTTTCTAAACAACAACACATTTTCTCAAATTCTCACCCACATATACAACCACTATTATCATTTTAGTCTTATATCACCATATCTTCTCCTTCCATTTCTTCATCCCCATATATATGCCACCACCAATGATTATTGTCATTTTAGTCTTATACCAACACATCTTAATCACATATATACCACCACCATTATCATACTCATATTTGTCTTATATCACCATATTTTCTCCTTCAATTGCTTCATCCCCATATATATATATATACCACCATCAATGACCATTGTCATTTTAGTCTTATACCACCACATCTTAATCCCATATATATAATCCACCACCACCAATGACCATTGTCATTTTAGTCTTATACCAATATATCTTTATCTTATATATATAACCACCATTGTGGTACCCATATTCAAATTCGCATTAGGAGCGATTTGAACTCATTGTCTCATATATGAAATGTGAATACTTTGACCGCTAGACCACTTGTGATTGTTGATTTCAATTTATAATTTTGTGTATGCATATATATATATATATATATATATATATATTAGAAAATGTTTGACCATTTATTTTAAAGAGAAATGATTGAGGGAGGGAATGACATGGAACAATGTGATTAGCTGAAAAAATAACAAATTTTTTCTCTTCTCTCTCTCCTCACCCTTTATCTTTTCCCCAACCAGTGATATGGTGACACATCATTCCCTCCCTATATCCTCTCCTAAAGTCCCTCCTTTATCATTCATCTATTTTAAATATGTTGTTCAAGAATTAAGTATTATTAAATATATATAGATGATTGTATTTGTTTTGTTAGGTTGCAAGTTCGAAAGATACATATAGCATTTTTAATTTTATTTTTAACAGTTTTAAGTTTATTGGCGGGTCAACCCACAATCCGACCCAATATTCATTTACTCTCACATATATATCCAAATTAACCACAACTCTCGACCCGACAATCCGAACACAATAAAAATTAAGCGTTATTATATATATATTAATTAGTTAAAAAATTGAACTTATATTGTTAAAAATTGTCACACGCTCATCAAATTTTGTATTGAATTTAAAATATATAGTCTTATTAGTTTAGTTGGTTAAATAGTTGTACTTATTTTGTTAGGTTGTAAGTTCGAAACATACATATATCATTTTTAATTTTATTTTTAACCGTTTTAAGTTTATGGGCGGGTCAACACACAATCCAACTCAAGTATCCATTTACTCTCACATATATATCCAAATTAACCACAGTTCTCGACTAACAATTTGAACACTTTGAAATTAAGCATTATTGTATAATATAGATAAGCTAAAATAATTTCAGCCCCTAGTTTTCGAGATTCCTTCACACATGCCTCTAAAATTTGCCTATACCTAATTTCGTTCCTTAAATTTTTAATTTCAAATTAATTTTATAAATTTAAATTATTTTAGTCCTTGAAGTTTTCAATTCTTTTCAAAGAAACCCCCGAACTTCATTCAGGTCCAATTTTGGCTTAAAACTTTAAATTTTGAAAATTTTTAAGACTTGTTTGTTTCTCCCTTTTGACAAACAACTTTTTTTCATGGATTCATTCATTCAATCATATCATTTTAGAAAAATTTGTAAAAATACATGATGGTCAAAAATACTATTTTTAACAATAATAAAAATTTCTACAATTTTTAGGACTTGTTTGGAAAATTCATCAACTCTATGATGCCATAACTTGAGTTTCATGACTCTAAAAATTAAGAAATCATGAAAGTTCTTGAAAATATTTTTACCACAAAAAAAAAATCAGAATTTTTGTAGTAAATTTGAAAAAATTCTTATCTTTGTATTTCCATAAATAGAGTTCGTAACTCCAAAAATTCCGAACTGAATTTCCGCATGCTCCTACAAATATTCTTGACCAGATCCAGAATTTTTATAGCTTTTGAAAAAAAAACTCGTTTTAGCGGTGTCATAAACTGAGTTTTGCGATTTCAAAAATTCTAAAGAAACTCCAAAGTATTTCTCAAATCAATTTCTATCAATATGTGCAAGTATATTTCTCATCAAGTAAATCTGAACATTTCACTTTCTCGGTTTTGTATTCTCATTTTTTGCTCTAGATACATTTACGGATCTTCGTTCTTAATCTTGTCTAAATATCACGAATTCCTAGATCATTTACAAAGTGTAAATACCTTTCAAACATCAAACGACCAACTATTTAGGAGTAGATATTGTCCATTATAGATGGGCGTGTGAGACATAATGTTGATGTCTCTTTCTCACACGAAACCAAGCACCGAGCCCTTAAAACGAATATTTTATTTTTTTATTTGTTTAGTATCTTTGAGAAGTAAACTAAAGTGGAAACTCTTAAGTCAATTTATCCACGTATGAATCGATCTAAAACCTGTATTGACCAATTAAAAGGTTCATGCTAGAGAACTATATTTTCAGTTTCTCATCTCATTCAAAGACAAGAAAACTATTGAGAGAATGGTCTTCTTGTTAATTTTTTACGAGATTCGAGAGAAAGGTAAGACAAGGGGTTCTCTAATATAATATAATCACTAAGAAATTTCTTTGCTTTTAAAGAGTTCAAGGGTCAGACCTACCATTCAAAATCCTTCGTCACATTCCACCAAGACATAATTTGAGCGGATAGGTAAGACGTGGGGTTTTTGATGATTTTTGTCGTACGAACCGCCTTAAACACGGGGCTTTCAAAAGAAATAAAATAGAATGGTTTTCAGGAAAGATCATGCGAACCATAAAAAAAGCGTACAATATTGTTTTTTTAAAAATTGTTTCTAGATGTGGGAATAGATATTTGATTATGAACTTTTGTTTTTACATGGAATCGAATGTTTAAATTTTTAAGAAAATATATAACAAGTACATCCATGGGTCAAAACAAATTAAAACTTCTATAAAATATAGAAATATTTATATGACTTCAAATCATAATCGAAGTATAAAAATGTTGAAATTATTGGGATATCAGGAGATAAAGTATCCCTTAATGCAGGACTAATAAAAATACCAAACAATTGCGGAAAAGAAAGAAAGCAACTAAAGAACGCAAACATAAGATTTATAGTGGTTCAAAAAAAATAAACCTACGTCCACTTTGAAACACAAGAGGATCTCAACATTATTATCAAAATTGTTATAGGAGTATTACAATAATTCTCTCATAATGAAAGCACACATACAACTCACAAGGAAGTGATGCTCTCAAGGCAAAGACTTGACTTTCTAAAGTGTCCAACTGTACCTTTAAATAAGCCTTCAATTAGGTCAATATCAATATCTTGTTCAAATCTCTCATAGAGATTCCAAAATATTCTTACCATATTTCCTAATTGTATTTCCATATTTCTAAATATCAAAATTATACTCAAAAACACATAATTTCCTTTTGTTGAATATACTGTTTCCTTTTACTAAGATTGTGTACCCTAAATATACCATATTTTTAATATTTGTAAATCCATTCTCAACAATCCACCTTGATTTACAAGTTATATCTGTCTTGTCTTCTATCATTTGCTTTGTCAAAAAGCAAAGTTCCAAAGCTCCCAAATCTAGGAACCGTCAACATATCAACAACATTGTCACCTTCTTAGTAACAACTTTCTTTGATCGATTATGCTCCTCTCGATGTACAACCCCACATCAAACTTTAGCATGGTAAACACATTCGACAAGAGTAAAACCACAAGACCTTTAGGTCGCTTAAGTCATTCCCTATATCACATATAATGGGTTACCCAACATTTTTGAAAATTAAGATTTACAATTTAACGAATTACATAAATCTTCATAAATATCATCATCATCATCAAAGAATATACATACATATAAAATTTATCTTCACTAATGGTGGAAATACCTAAACCTAGATATTTAAGAAGTGAAGAGAAAGTAGTTGAAGAAATATAGATTTTCTTCCTAACACATGCCTTAGTCTTGTTCTTGTCTATGGATTTACAATCTCATATATTACCTAAATCCTCGAGAACAACATCATCATGAAAGATGGAACATACATATGGAATGTATCTTCACAAATTGTGAAAATACCTAATCATAGGTATCTAGTGAGTGAATATAAATTAGTTGAAGAAACATATATTTTCTTATTAATACCTGCATTCGTCTATATTCACCTCACTGGTAAAAAATCGACCTTTATCGACGATATTTACCGAAATTTTTCTAAATCCATCGGAATTGATCCCGAGAGGAACAAATCTTTCGGTATTAAAAATAGATTCCGAGAGTCGTGTAAAACCTTCGAGTTTACAAATTATTACCAAAAGTTATGTGTATAACTTTTGGTTTTTCCTTTCCTAAATAAAATCAAAATAATTCTAAGTGTTGAAAATTGGGTAATTGCGAAGGTTATTCAAAAAACTTTCGGTTTTACCTTTCCTGAATTTTTTAATTACGAAGGTTTCCCAATAAACCTTCGGTTTTGACTCATCCCAAAAAAAATGAAAAATTATTCTAAGTATGGTGATGTTTATTTCCGAAGGTTTTTCAATAAACTTTCGAAAAAAAACATTTTCTGAAATTCTTAATTACGAAGGTTTTCCAATAAACCTTCGGTTTTGCCTCATCCCAAAACAATTAAAAACAATTCTAAGTTTGGTGATGGTTATTTCCTAAGGTTTTCAATAAACCTTCGGTTTTGACTAATATCAAAACCGAAAGTAATATGAAAACCTTCGATAACTATCTTTATAAATACAAACCATACCCCTTCTCTTTTTTATTCGCATCTCTCCTTTCTCTCTCTTCCGCCCGCACCGCAGCCGCCTCCGCCGCTTCCCTACTTCTTCTCGCATTCGTCGCCGATCCAGGTTAGATTTATTTTGTTTTGTTAATTATTAGATTTAGATATCTAGATTTAAGGTAATTTAGATTATTTGTTTGGTAGTTTAATTTAGATTTGTTATTGTTTGGATTATATTTATGTTAGTTTATATTATATTTTGTTTGTTAAATATATATATGATTTTGTTAGATTTTGTTAAATGCATGATATATTTTGGTTATTGAGTTTGATTTAAGTTATATTAGATTTGGATTATGGTTATTTTGTTTGATTAATATATATGAAATGCATTCAAGATGAGTGATTCATGGAAAAATCTTCGACGTACACCAGAGAAACTGTCCCGGCAATACCATAATTTGATAGAAGAATCAAAAGCTGAGGAAGAGGCGAGACAAATAGAGTTGGAATTGGAGCAAATCTTATTGAGGAACGCAGAAAGAGGTCAATTGGTTACTGAACTGAAAGCGGATAATGCTAAAATGAAGCAAAAATTGGAGAATCTCAAACAACAAGTGAATTATTTTAAAAAGCATAATCAACCATCCCTCCTCCCCCTTCATCTACTAATTAGTAGATTTTAGTGTTTAATTTATTATGTGTAATCTTTTTCGTTCGAACTGATGTAAGATTTGGTGTACTTTGAATTATGATCTATTATTATCTTTTGGTTTATTAATGTGGTTTATGAATTTTTTTCCTTTATTTATTGGTTTTTCCTTTATTTGAGAAAATTGTAGAACATGTTTGATTGGAAAAATAGGGTAATTGCGAAGGTTTATTGAAAAACTTTCGCTTTTGACCTAGGGTATTTGCGAAAGTTTTCAAATAAACTTTCGCTTTTGACCCTTCCTAAAAAAGTTGAAATTTTTTCTAAGTGTTAGGAAGGGTCAAAAGCGAGAGTTTTATTGAAAACTTTCTCTTTTGACATATCCCCCCCAAAAATGAAATTTTTTCTAAGTGTTTGAAAGGGTCAAAATCGAAGGTTTCAAATAAACTTTCGCTTTTAACCCTTCTTAAAAAAATTTGAATTTTTTTATGTGTTTGGAAGTGTCAAAACCGAAAATTGTATTGAAAACATTCTCTTTTGACCCTTCCCCAAAAAAATTGAATTTTTTTCTAAGTGTTTGGAAGGGTCAAAACCGAAGGTTTTCAAATAAACTTTCGCTTTTGACCCTTCTCAATACAATTGAAATTTTTTCTAAGTGTTGGGAAGGGTAAAAACCGAAAGTTGTATTGAAAACTTTTGCTTTTGACCCTTCCCCAAAAAAATTGAAAATTTTTCTAAGTGTTTGGAAGGGTCAAAACCGAAAGTTTATTTGAAAACTTTCGCTTTTGACCCTTCCCCAAAAAAATTGAAAATTTTTCTAAGTGTTTGGAAGGGTCAAAAACGAAAGTTTTCAATAAAACTTTCGCTTTTGACCCTTCCTAAAAACATTCTGTTTAAGGTCAGGACCGAGAGTTTTATGTATAACTTTCGGAAATATAAATCAAAACCGAAAGTTTTATATAAAACTTTCGGTTTTTACCACTTCATAATTTGTTAAATTAATTTGTTTTACATATACTAATCTAGAATCCTAACTAATCTAATAAAGTGTGGGTTATTTTTTACAAACTAAGATTGTGTTCAATGTTAAAATGTTTATGATTGTGTTTGATTATAATATAAAGAAGTGTATATGTATGTTTGTGTTTAATGATCATATGAATGTGTATAAAGTTTGATCATATGGTGTGTGTAATATTTTAAGGATATCAAATGTGTTAAATTAATGTTGTTCAAAATTCATTAGAAGGTGAAAAACCAATTAATTTAACAATTTGTCAATTGGTAATTCTGAAAGTTAATGATATAACTTTCAGAAATAACCATCAAAACCGAAAGTTATACCATTAACTTTCGGAATTACCACTTCTTAATTTGTTAACTTAATTGATTTTTTACCTTCCAATATAGACTCCTAACTAATATAATCAAGTGTGTGTTGTATTTTAAAAATTAATATTGTGATTAATGTTAAAATGTTTATGATTGTGTTTGATTATATAGAAAAGTGTATTTGAATGTTTATGTTTGATTATCTTATGAATGTGTGTAATTTTTGATCATATGCATTGTGTAATATTTTAAAGACATTTAATGTGTTAAATTAATGTTGTTCAAGGTCATTAGAAGGTGAGAAACCAATTAATTTAACAATTTGTCAAGTGGTAATTCCGAAAGTTATATTATCAACTTTCAAAAATAACCATCAAAACCGAAAGTTATATCATCAACTTTCAGAAATAACCAACAAAACCGATAGTTTTATATAAAACTTTTGGAAATGACCATTATCAAAACCGAAAGTTTTATATAAAACTTTCGGAATTGACCATTTGATCAAAACCGAAATTTTTATATAAAACTTTCGGAATTGACCTGTTTAAAATTAAAAAACGCGATTTCTTTCCCCTTCTTATCTTCTTCTTTCCCAGATTTCTTCTCTCCCTTCCGCCCACGCCGCCTCAGCCCATTCCGCCCGTTCTCTTCTCCTTTCACTAATTCAAGACGACGTCGTCGCTCCTCCGTCCAAGACGACGCCGTCGCTCCTCCACTCAAGACGACGCCACCGCTCCTCCGTTCAAGACGACGGCGCCGCCCTTCCTCCACCTTCACTGAAGATCGCTGTTCAACCATCAGCCGTAGCTTCTCGCTATGCCTCCTCCACCAGTAGTAGCAGCTTCTCTCTGCGCCTCCTCCACTGTCGCCACATAGAATAGCTATAAAAGAAGGTAAATTTTTGTGGTTTTGGGTTAGTATTATGTAGAATTAGATTGAATTTTAGGTTAGATTTTGATTTTGTATGAATGCATTAGATTTTAGGTTAGATTTGGATTTTGTATGAACGAATTATATTTTAGGTTAGAATTGGATTATGTTTAAATGAATTGGATTATGTTTAAATGAATTGGATTATGTTTGAATGAATTGGATTATGCTTGAATGAATTGGATTATGTTTGAATGAATTGGATTTTATGTTAGAATTGAATTGAATTAGGTTAGAATTGAATTATGTTTGAATGAATTGGATTTTAGGTATGATTTGGATTGTTTGAATTATGTAGTTTGATTTTAGTTTGATTTTGTTGGATTTGATTTATATTATTGTTAGATTTGGTTTGATTAGGTTATGTTTATGTTCAATAATTTAGTTGGATTTTGTTGGATTTGGTTTATATTATTGTTTGATTTGGTTTGATTAGGTTATGTTTATGTTCAATAATTTAGTTTGATTTTGTTGGATTCATGTTATTGAGTTAGCTTAAGGTTATATTTTGATTATATTATTGTTTGATTTGGTTTGAAATAGTTTGAAATTGTTAGCTCGGCCGTCGATCTACCTACATTCGTCGCCTCCCACGCCATTGACGAACGCCGCCGCTCTTCTTCGTCGCTCTTTTACTGCAAGGTTAGTTATTGTTGGTTTATTATATGGTTAGGTTAGATTTATGTTAGATTTAATTTTGATTTATGTTAGGTTTGATTTAAGTTAGGTTTGATTTATGTTTGATTGATAGTTTATGTTTGATTTATGTTAGATTATGTTAGATTTAGGTTTGTGAATGAATTGATTATTATTGATTTAGGTTAGATTCATGTATTGAATGAATTGATTATTATTGATTTATATTTGTTTTTAGTTTACATTTGGTTTGAAATGTGTATGAATGAAATAATGTTGGATTAGATTTGGTGAATTAGATTTGATTTTAGGTTAGAAATTTGTTATATGTTTGAATGAATTGTGTATGAATAAAATTATGTTGGATTAGGTTTTATTATTGTTTGTTTAGGTGGAATTTTGGTTGGATAATGTTAGATTAGGTTGAATTTCGCTTGGATAATGTTAGATTATGTTGAATTTTGGTTGGATAAATGATAGATTAGGTAGAGATTATGTTATAATTATGTAAGCCTAAATTAATTTAGACAAAGTTAAGTAAATAATAATGCGAGTTGTTTTCCATTTTATTAGAAAGATGGAAGTACTCGATAAAAGCTGGATGACATTACGTTGAGATCATCCAAATTACGAGGAAGGTGTTGACAAATTCCTCGAGTTTGCTATTCGGAGTACATCTCGACAAATAGTGAAATGTCCTTGCGTGAAATGCTTGAACACGCCGTTTATGGAAATAGACGATGTGAAGACTCACATCATAATTTATGGAATAAATATTCATTCTGAGTCCTAGTATTGTCATGGAGAAAAGAGACGTACTACTCACGTGGTTAATGATGATGTCGATGAGGATGCCGGTGACTTTGATGATGATGATCAGTCGAAGGATGCTGTGCCGGAATTCAACGATCCGAGAACATAGATGAATAATACAGTTAATGAAGAGGTCAATGAAGAATGTTATATGCACGATTTTATAAACGATATGTTCTCCAATGTTAATGATGTCCCGAACAACCATGAACTAGTTGAAGATGCACAAAGATTTTATAAATTGCTTGATGATTCCAAACGACCATTGTATGAAGGTGCTCGAATAACGAAATCATCAGCACTACTGAAACTACTTCACATAAACAATGTCTGTCAATGGACAACTTTTTCGTTCGATATGTTGTTGCATTTGCTTAAAGACTACATATTACTGATTGACGCTCAATTGCCAAACTCCTACTACGAAAGTAAAAAATTCATTACTAATATCGGGCTTAAGTATGAGAAGATAGACGCATGTAAGAACAACTGTATGCTATTTTGGAAGGACGACAAAAATATAGATTCTTGCAGAGTTTGCGGTCTTTCAAGATGGAAAGTTGACCAAATATGTGGGGCAGTTCGAGAGAAGCAAAATGGGAAATTCATTCCAACTAAGGTGTTGAGATATTTCCCTCTAATACCAAGACTGCAAAGACTATACATATCCTCAAAAACGGCTCCAATGATGAGATGACATAACGAAGGAAGAGTTGATAGTGATACGTTGAGACATCCCGCTGATTCCTTAACTTAGAAAATGTTTGATGAAAATTATAAAGATTTCGCGTCGGAATATGGAGACGTAAGAATGAGTTTATCAAGCGATGGGTTTCAACCATTTACAAATGGGAAAAAGTCATATAGTGTTTGGCCGGTTATTCTTGTTCCTTATAATGTGTCACCCACTACTTGCATGGATTCTAGCAATTTCATTCTATCTATGTTAATTCCAGGTCCAAAGAGTCCGGGAGATGCAATTGACATATTTCTCTAGCCATTGATCGATGAGTTGACTGAACTGTGGCAAACTGGTGTGAGAACGTTTGATGCACACACCTCGCAATACTTTAACATGCGAGAGGCGTTGTTGTGGACCATTAACGACTTTCCCGCCAACACGAATTTATCAGGCTGGAGTACGAAAGGGAAATTCGCTTGTCCCTATTGTAACAACGGCATGGTATCTCGTTGATTGGTTCATGGTTCCAAACAATGTTACATGGGTCATATACGCTTCCTTCCACCAAAGCACAAATACAGAAGGTATAAAGAGTCGTTTGATGGTAGAACAAATTACAAAGAGCCCTCTAAATTATTAACGGGGCAAGAAAGTTATGAGCAAGCACAAGACCTAGAAGACATAATTTTTAGTACAGATCTGAGTAAGAAAACCAAGATATATCACGAAACGCGGGGAGACAATTGAACAAACTTAGCATTTTCTTCCGTTTGCCTTATTGGAAATCACTATTATTGAGACATAATATGAATGTGATGCATATTGAGAAAAATATTTGCAATGATTCTATCCTGATAGAAGCCCGTAGTTTCGACAAATTAACGAACCAACTGTTCGTGATTGAGATGATGAGGGGTGAGGAACTTTTTCAGCCCGGAAGCTTTAAGATATTCAAACATCTTATGCATGCCCGAAGATTTTAGCGTGGATACAAATTTGAAATCCACTTGAATCGATTTTGGACGGAAGAAAGACATTTCGACTTGATGAACAAAGGCTTAGTCGATTCGAATTCTAGAGAGAGAGATGAATTTGGAAAAACTCTATCCTTAGAGTGAATTATTCATTAAATATCAAGGTCTAACGTGTAGAGATTATCAAATGATTACTCCTACCGTAAAGAACCCAAAAGTCTGTTCCCAATAAACATATCATTTAATATTATCATGAAAACGAACAGTTAATACTAAATGTGCAAGCAAAAGTTGTTAGAAATATTAGTCATTCCTTATGTATTGAGAGACACGTGTCTTCAATTCTTTTGAGGAATGACTGATTTGATCTTTGGCGGGAAAATACACATGAGCAGAAACAAGCAAAGGACAGCTGTCCAAATAGCCAAAAGATGAAGGGTCTAATTACACCAGTAGTTAGACGTTTATTCTCCTTTCACATTTTCAACTTCCTTTTAAAAATCAGTCTATTAGACGTATACGTCTAATTATGCAATAACACCACGTGCAACACGCGTGTCTAGTTAGACATGAGCATCCTCTTGCTCATGACGTAAAAACGTCTAACGTCTATTAGAAGTATCCGTCTAACCATGCAAGTTAATATAACCAAGACATCGATTCCAAAGAAGATTAAACTGCTAGAGTAGACGTACGTCTATGTAGTTGTGTTTCTCAAACCCTGAATCCTTAGGACGAATTAAGACCTCTATCTTTCATGTCTGTTCAGTTATGTTTTGAGCAATACGTTCCCCCTCAATTTATGCATGTAATTACATCAATCAAGATCAACAAGACCTAACATGTTTCTAAAATGAGAAAACTTATCTTCCGGTAGAGGTTTCGTGAAAATGTCTGTAGTTTGTTGATCTGTAGAAACATGTTCAAGACGAATCTGCTTCTGATTGACGTGTTCTTGGATGAAGTGATGCCTGATTTCAATATACTTTGTTTGAGAATACAGAACTGGATTGTAGGTGATTGTGATAGCACTCGTGTTGTCGTAGAAAATTGGAGATTCATCAGCCTCAATCCCATAGTCTCTGAGTTGTTGTTGAATCCACAGAACTTGAGAGCAACAACTACCCGCTGCAAGATACTTTGCTTCAGCTGTAGACGTGCGACTAATATCTGTTTCTTGCTGAACCATGAGATTAGACGATCTCCTAGAAACTAGCAAGTTCCACTTGTGCTTTTTTTTTATCAATTTTGCACCCTACATAATCTGCATTTGAGAAACTAGTTAAATTGAAAATGGAATCCTTCGGATACCACAGTCCCATGTTTTGAGTTCCTTTTAAGTATTTAAGAATATGTTTAGCAGCAGTACAATGAGAGAGTTTAGGATTAGCCTGAAATTTGCCACAAACACCAACAGAAAATTGAATGTCTGGCCTGCTAGCAGTTATATATAGAAAGGATCCGATGAGTCCTCTATATGCTGTTACATCAACACTTTGGCCACCTTCATCTTTATTCAATTTAATAGAAGAGCTAATTGGAGTAGTTGCGGTGGAACAGTTCTCCAAACCAAACTTCTTTAGCAGTTCTTTGGTTTATTTGGTCTGGTTGATAAGGGTTCCATTTTCTAACTAACGGACTTGAAGCCCAAGGAATAATGTCAATTCTCCCATCATGCTCATTTCAAATCTGTCCTGCATCAGCTTAGCAAATTTCTCACACAATTTGGGATTAGTTGAACCAAAAATTATGTCATCAACATATATTTGAACAAGTAGAATGTGAGAATCTTTAGTGAATCTAAACAAGTTTTTATCCATAGTTCCAACAACAAAATCATGATCAAACAAGAATTCATTTAATGTGTCGTACCAAGCTCTTGGAGCTTGTTTCAGACCATAAAATGCTTTGTCAAGCTTATAAACATGATTAGGTAACACATGATCTACAAATCTGGGGAGTTGCTCAACATATACTTCTTCACTTAATTTCCCATTTAAAAATGCACTTTTCACATCCATTTGAAAAACCTTAAAGTTCTTAAATGATGCATATGCAAAGAAGATTCTAATTGCCTCTATTCTTGCTACAGGTGCAAAAGACTCATTAAAATCAATACCTTCCTCTTGTTTGTATCCTTGAGCAACTAAATGAGCTTTGTTTCTAATGACTAAGCCATCTTCACTAAGCTTGTTTCTAAAGACCCATCTTGTTCCTATAATTGACTAATCAGTTGGTTTAGGAATAAGATACCACACTTTATTTCTCACAAATTGGTTTAACTCCTCCTGCATAGCATTGACCCAATCTGGATCAACTACAGCTTCACCAATTTTCTTGTGTTCAATCTGAGACATAAATGCAGAGTTGGCCATTTCATCCATCAGTTGACGTCTTGTCCTTCGAGGAGAAAGAGGATTTCCGATGATCAGTTCTGGTGGATGATTTATGTTCCATCTGAAGTTAGATCCAAGGGGATTGGTCATCTAAACTGGTGACTCCGCAACGTCTAAATTCTCAACTTCTTGTTGAACAGGAGTTTGTACGTCTTGTTGAACTTCAACCGGACCAGTCACTAGATCAGACAGGGCAATCCGCTTGTCCAGAGTTTCTTCTTCTTCACTTACAGACTCAAGACTTGTTGCTTTTAGTCTGTCAACAAGATCAATGGATTCAATGGATTTGCTCTCAATAGGCTCATCAAAAACTACATGGAGGGATTCCTCAACAGTTTGTGTTCTTTTGTTGTATACTCTGTAAGCCTTGCTTACTGATGAGTATCCCAACATGAATCCCTCATCTGCTTTAACATCAAAAACGGTCAGATAAACCTTTTCATTGTTATGGATAAAACATTTACACCCAAATATCTTAAAATAAGAAACTGTGGAAATTCTTCCATAGTACAGTTCATATGGAGTTTTATGAAAACGTTTGTTAATTATTGACCAATTTTGTGTATAGCAAGCAGTACTTATGGCTTCCGCCCAGAACCTCTGAGGTACGTCTGATTCAGCTAGCATAGATCTCGCTGCTTCCTTCAGAGTTCTCAATCTTCTCTCAACAATGTCGTTTTGCTATGGAGTTCTGGCGCTAGACAACTCGTGTCTACTTCTAGTCTCCTCGAGATAGGATTATAGGTATCTGTTGGTGAACTCAGTTCCCTGATCACTTCTAATGCATGCAATAATCAAAGATTTCTGATTCTAAATTCCTTTAAATATTATAATCAAGTTTTCAGCAGTTTTATCTTTTGAAGGTAAAAATACAACCCATATAAATCGAGAAAAATCATCAATAACAAATAGGGCAAATCTCATTCCTCCTATACTTTGTACATGTATTGGACCAAACAGATCCATATGTAAAAGTTCTAGGCAACGGTTGGATTGTGATTCACTTTACTTTTGAACGATGATCTGCCCTATTTACCTAACTGGCAAGCAGTGCATATCTTGTCCTTTGAGAAATGAAGTTTGAGCAAACCAATAACTAAATTGTTTGAACAAATGTTGTTGATGGTTTTAAAATTTAAATGGTTCAAACGTTTATGTCATAACCATTTCTGGTCATTCTTGGCAATCTTGCACATAGGATCAGATACCTCTTTTTTCCAATTCATTTTGTATGAGTTTTCTACTCTACTACCAGTTAACCGAATATTTCCATCTTTGTCCTTAACTAGACATGAGTGAGTTTGAAAATCAACTGACAATCCATTATCACATAACTGACTAATACTGATCAAGTTATAGCACATATTATCAACAAGTAACACATCATTAATAGTTAGATTACCATGGATAATCTTACCCTTACCCATGGTCTTACCCTTCTTGTTGTCACCAAAAGTAATCTTAGGTCCAAAGCAATCTGATATATCAGTGAGAAGTCGTCTGCTTCCTGTCATATGCCTGGAACATCCGCTATCAAGATATCATACAAATTCCTCCAGCCCTTCGTTTATTTGTACTTACATAAATAAATATTTACAATCTCTTGGTACCCGCTTTCAATTGGGTCCTCGATCAATCAGTCCCTTAGGAATCCATATTTGAGTTATTCTGATGGATTTCCCATTTTGTGTTGTGATTAATGCGTATGTTTTTGACTTAGCAGACGACTTTCTCCTAGCCACTGATCCCTTAGCTTTTGTAGAAGACTTTCTTTTAAAACTCCTTGACTTGGAGTCAGGTTTTAGATTTCCAGACTTGCTAGATGCTTCTAACTTATTCTTAAGCCAGCTAACAGTCGGCGGTACATAAATTATTTCATTTTTGAAAGCTACTTCTTCATGATTAGGATCAGATTCAATGTCAGTCATACTCCCTTTGACAGAGCTTATTGGATTAAACTTGTCAGTGGCTGAGTTTGACTTTTTGCATGACAGGTTAGGGTCATTGCTATCAAATCCCAATCCGGATCTAGATCCAGCAGGTTTCAACATACTGATCTGATGTTTGACAGCGTCTCTAGACCTTGTCCATGCACTGACTACATAGTTTAATCTCTTGTTTTCATATGAAAGAGTTTGAATCTGTTCTTTGAACATCTCATTCTCAGATGAGATCTCTACTATGTTTTCGTCAAAAACGTTTGATTCAGATTCTTTGTTGGAGGAAAGAACAGTTGATTCATATTTCACTTTCATTTCGTAAAAAGAGTCAGTTAACTTCTTGTACTCAATGACCATTTCATTGAGTGCATTAGTTAACTCCTCGTTTATAAATTCTAGTGCAGATATATCATTTACCTTGGATTGGTCATCTGCTATCTAACATGTAACAACTTCATTCTCTTTTTCAGCAGGAGACTCCTCTGAATCGCTATCGGCCCATCTGGATTTGTTTTCATTGCACATTAAAGCTTTCTGGTCCTTCTTTGCTTGAATACTTCTACCGTAGATCTGATTAAGCTTATCGGCCCATCTGCTGAACATGACTTGATTTCATAGAACACGTTCATGTCGATCGACTAATATAGAAAATTCCTAGCAACATTATCCAGGTTGTTGGTCATCTTATCTTCAGTAGTCCACTCATTCCTTGACTTCGAAATCTTTATGGGGCCATCAGTAATGATGCTCCATATATCACAATCAAGAGCAGCCAGGTGAGCTTGCATTCTCATCATCCAATATTCACAGTTGTCCCTTGACAGAATAGGAATCTCATTGATGATAGACATGATTTAGGTTCTTGATGCTTGAGAATAGAAACAAGGCTCTAATACCAATTGATAGGATCGGATTTATCGATAGAGACGGGGGTCTGGCTATTGATGAAGGCTAATAAAAAACGGTTTGAAAGAAATCTTGTTAGGGATTTAATTCGCTTTCTATTCTACGCAAACCCTTGCAAACACTTGAAACAAAATCAAGGCAGAATTGTTTACATGGGTTTGAAGCTCAAGATGAAGAATGAAAAGATGACATAAATGAAAGAACAGCAGTTTGTTTATGGATGTTCGAAGAAACTCTCCTACGTCACCCCTTCTTCCAACCACCGGAAGGATACACTATAATATGATTCGAATCAAATACAGTTTGCACACACTTAGCTCACTATTGAACATAACACACTCTGTTCAATTTACAAGATGAAGAATATCACTCAACTAACGGTATTTTTGATTCTAGCTCTCTCTTGATTCACACACAGTACAATCAGGAAAGCAGCTTCACAGTATGAATATTCAAAAGCTTAATTTCTCTCTCTGAAAATATTAGCAAGCAAGATGATCAAAAGATTGTGTATTCAACTTTCTATAAAATCCGGTGTATTCGTCCGTTGTCCTTGAGATTTGATAAATACTTGGCAGAGACTAACGGTCGAATCTTTTAGAATGATACGTGGCACTCTTCCATTGGAAAGCCTCCATTGTACACAGCAGGTTCTGAACACAAGGATCGTGGCCGTACACCAACTGGTAGTGCGCCGAATATTCCATCAGAGATGTACCTGCAAAACAAGTAATATGAGGAAAATTCTCTTACGTGGAATTCGTTGGTTGGTTGCATATAGCTATCGTACAAATCTTCACTAGAACGTGGAGCAAGAGTAGAGTACAGTTATAGCACGTAGGTAGTCGGGTGCTAGCTTCAAACATACTGCTTAAGCTTAGCATTAGACGTATTTCAGTTAGACTACCTCGTCTAATGAAATCAAACATCCCCGTCTAAGAGCAGAATTCATTAGACCTCCTAGTCTAATGGGATTAGACTTACGTCTAATTACAATCACTTCATATTAATCTGAAGGAGTTAGACTTACGTCTAACTTTCACCAATTAGACTACACGTCTAATTTTACAAACCATTAGACTACACGTCTAACTCCACTGAGTTAGACTGCACGTGTAATTCCGGTTCTACTTCAGACTTGTCTAAAAGAGTTAGACTTACGTCTAACTTTCAGGTTCTATTAGACTGCACGTCTAACTCCACGAGTTAGACTGCATGTCTAATTACGGTTCTACCTCAGACTTGTCTGAAGGAGTTAGACTTACGTCTATCTTTCACAATCCATTAGACTACACGTCTAACTTCGCTGAGTTAGACTGCACGACTAATTCCAAATATATTAGATTGCACGTCTAACTCCGCTGAGTTAGACTGCACGTCTAATTCCAAATATATTAGATTGCACGTCTAACTCCGCTGAGTTAGACTGCACGTCTAATTCCAAATATATTAGATTACACGTCTAACTCTGCTAAGTTAGACTGCACGTCTAATTCCAAATATATTAGACTGCACATCTAACTCCACGAGTTAGACTACACGTCTAATTCCGTATACATTAGACTGCACGTCTAACTTCACTAAGTTAGCTGTACATTAGACTGCTCGTCTAACTCCACTAAGTTAGACTGCACGTCTAATTTCGTATACATTAGACTCTGAGTTAGACTGCACGTCTAATTTCGTATATATTAGACTGCACGTCTAACTCCACTGAGTTAGATTGCACGTCTAATTCCGTATATATTAGACTGCACGTCTAACTCCACTGAGTTAGACTACACGTCTAATTCCGTATACATTAGACTGCACGTCTAACTCCACTATGTTAGACTGCACGTCTAATTTCGTATACATTAGACTGCACGTCTAATTCCGTATACATTAGACTGCACGTCTAACTCCACTGAGTTAGACTGCACGTCTAATTTCATGCATCTAATGCCAAATCGGTCTAATGAGCCTCATTAGAGCCAAGTCTCATAAAATATGATTTCAATACACCTGCATCAAAGCGCATAAATCATTTCATCATCAAAATCTCAATGGTTAAATTATTTCAACACTTAGTCAAAATAATTTGACCCAACATGTTAGTTTCCTGAGAGATAAGAGAGACGTGTGAAAGTGTAATTAATATTGGAGGTTGGTTTTCCGAGAGATAAGAGGCGTGTGAAAGTATGATGTCACGAGATGGAAAGGTTCATTGGAATTGGTGGTTAGTTTTGCGAGAGATAAGAGACGTGTGATAGTATGAGATGTCAATTGTAATTGGTGGTTAGTTTGCCTAAAGATATGAGGTTAGTAACAAAGGATCGTATGATCACAAGATTAGAGGTCAATTATGATTGTTTGTCGAGGAATTAAAAGCATGTGAAAATATGAGGTCACGAGATGAGAGGTTAATGTGATTAGTGGTTGCTGTCAAGGGATAAGTGACCGGTAAGATTGAGAATGGTGGTTGGTTTGCTGAAGGATAAAAGACCGGTAAAAAAGAATCATAAGATCACGAGATTAGAAGTCGATTGTGATTATTGGTTAAAAATATATGTGAATGAGATATTAATTGACCGAATTGTGAGGTCACGATTTTAGTGATCGATTAAGATTGGTGATTTATTTTTCGAGGAACAAGAAATGTTTAAAAGTGTGAGGTCACAAGATGGAGAGGTCAATTGGGAGTTTGGTGGTTGGTTTGGCGAGGATAAGAGACGTATAAAAGTGTGTGAATGAGACTTGTCTATTAAGAAAGAATATTGGTGGTTAAATGTGGGACTGAGATTGTTGGTTATCGGAGTGTGAAATTGAGGTCACATGATAAGAGGTGGATTGGTGGTTGGTTTACTGAAGTGATGGTAAAGAGGTCGCGGTAATGATATGTTAGGATCTAGATCGTGGATGGCGGACCGGGGTCCAGCTGACACTACAATACTCAACGGTTGGCGTTTAATCCGGTTAGAGATTAACATCGATTTCAATACTACACAAGCTGTCACAAACCCTTGAACTGAGTTCAAGTGCGGAAGTGGTTTGTTTCAGACTGAAGCAACACACACTGGATGAATAGAGGTAGAGTTTGGAGAAAGTCGGTTTGAGGTTTAGTGAGTCGGTTAGAATGATGTAAGTCGGTTAGGACGTCAGTTAGAAAGCAGAACCGGCAGAAAGTACAGAACAAGACACAAGTTGTTATGGATGTTCGGAGATAACACTCCTACGTCACTCCTTCTTCACCAAGGAATACTCAACCACATTACACAATCGAGAATTATTTACTGCTCGATAAACACTCTTAAAATTCTCACAGAAATTCTAATCACACTTCAAATGCACACTTAAACTTTGAATCTTGTAGAGAGATAAACACAACTTGTAACTTGTAACTTTTTGGTTGTTGGCACTCTGAATTGTTGTGACTCTTAATTGTTAAAACTGCATTTATTCTTCTTCAGTTCCTTCTTTTATAGATGAAATGTGCCAGCGGTCACATTTCTTCAACGTATACCTTCAGGGTAATCCTTGAATCTGATTGGTTGAGCAGAGGTTCATCATTGCATTAATTGCGGTTTAAGCTTCCAAGGCATGGAGCAGACCAACTTCATTTGTCCTTTACTTAATATGGCAACTGCCGGTTGGCCAGTTGCCTGCATCTGGAGAGCTGCACCTTTGACTTGTACCAAAATGGTAACTGTTTCTTCAGGCAATCTTCTACAGCCTGCAGCATATCATCAGACTTGTATGAATATGGAAATGTCACAGTCTGATCCTTTGATGTCATCTTCTGCATATACCCAAAGTGTTTGTTTGAACCAATTTGTAGATTGTACTTAGTTTGATAATCTTGACTTCTTTCTTTAAGTAGTCTCTTCATCGATTTTCGGTTGAATACTACATTTCGGTTTAGGATGTCTACTGGTTGTTCATAGCTTCAGGTTAACCGGATAACTTCCGGTTTTGGGTGCATCCTTTGCTTCTTCTTCTTCTATCTGGTTTGATTACTTGACCGGTTAGATTCTTGACCGTTCCTGCACAGGAAATTTGTTTTTGTTAAGTTCTTATTTTAACCGGTCTAATTTATCTATCATGATATGAGATGGTTAATGTATAAAATACTCGAAGTGAGGTCATGAGATTAGTACTGAGATGTTCATTGGAGAACAAAAAATATTGGTGGTTAAAAATATGAATGAATTTGTTGGTTTAACGAAAGTTTATACAGTAGACAAACTTATTTGAAAGCCCTAAGAAAACCCTTTTTATTCCAAGAAACACATAATGAGGCGAGAAAGAAAGATTGTGTTATAGTAGAGTTAGACTACCTCTCTTATTAATGCACAACTGAGGATAAATATGTGGCTTAACTTGTTTAATCTCTATCATCTTATTTGTCTTACCTTTCTTTCTGATCGACCTGAACAACATATACAGATCCCCTCCACCCTTTTTCATTACTAATTTTATATTCTTCACTATTTTATTAAAATTAGAATGAAATGATCTTGTTTTGTTTCTCGGTTGAAAATAGATATCTTCGGCAATCAGAGAAGCACTTTGATAAATAAAACTTTCAACTCAGCCCATAGATTGTCTTGATTAAAAAGGCATAAATGAAAATAATTTATTTCCCTAAGGAGCTTGTCCAGTACCACCTATACCTAAAAAGCATCTCAAGTGATTAGGCGGGAACATGATTCAAACCTGCAATCTTCATGTCATGAGCCTAATGAGTCGATCAATTACATTATCTCGCTTCTTCCCCTGATCCTTCTTGAACTATTTGATCATTGGTCCCCGACTTTGGTTGCTTAGTTGGGATAGAACCGGCGCTTAGTAAGCTATGGTCTAAGGACCTTTAACTTAGGTTGGAGCAATGAAGCTTACCACCCTTATGTGAAAAAGTGAGGGTAAAGAGGTTAGTGATATGATGAGAAGGTTTGTTTGTCAAAAATAATGGTAAAAGATGTTGGTACTATTTAAATGTTTGAGTGCATAAGTGAGGTTATGAGATTAATAATATGAGAGATTTATTAGGTTGAAAGGATATTGTTGGTTAATCGAGAAATGAGAGAAAGAAGTCGAAAAGGAAAATATCGGTGTTGATGAGACAAAAGTTAAATGAATGTCATTTTATCAAATTTGTTAACTTTTTTTATGAATAACGAAATAACGATGAATTAGAGGAGGAAGACAATCACTAGGTTGTCTCAATCAGCACCATTATGTTTAGACCATATATATTGACGACGAAGAGGATAATGAAGTCAGTGAAAATAGTGATGATGATGATAATGATAATGATGATCACAAAGAGGTAAGTATTGTTTATTTTAACTTTATAAATGTAATTTTTATATAACCTACCAATATAAGGGCATTATGATAGTTTAATTAATTTTTTACACGTTAATTTTATTAATTATTTGTAGAAATGAGGTATTATTTTTAATTTAAATAGGATTTTTCTTTTTCAAACTCGTGTACAAGTTAAAATTTTAGAATGGATGATTATTAATTTAATATATATATATATATATATATTATAATTGTATATTTATTTATATTAATAGTAGAAAAATTAACTAATATGAAACTAATTTAAAGCTAATTAATAGCGTCTAATTAATAAAAATAATAAAATAAATTTAAAACTTAATAATCTAACTACTAGGACATAAGTAAATAACTAATTTATAATTTTGTTTCTTAATTTTGTTTAAATTATGATGTGCTAACTATTTTCTTTAAAATTAGTTGTTAATAATGAATGTAAAAAAATAAACATCATTTAAAAATAAATTCAAATAAGTTGAAAATATGTCAAAAAAAAATTATAAAACTAATTTCCTAAATTATCTACTTTTAAGTGCTATAAAATTCGGAGATTTTGTTCCTGTTAATTGTAAATATTATATTTTTCAATTTAAGCAACAAATGATTTTTAAATTAATCATTTTATTTCTGGCCTAATAACTATATAGGGTTCGAACTTGAGTCAATTTTACAATACAGAGTTCGAACTTGTAAATATGTCATATGAGGCATGAACTTACATTTATCTGACCAAATGCTACTTTTCACTCAATAGAACCAAATGTCTTTTTATTGGGTCCTACGTGGCATTTTTTATTTTATTTTTTATAATGCTAAACATTCTTTCGTTTTTACATAATATTAATAATATAAAAAATACATTATTTAATCCAATGAAACCTCCTCATCTAACCTTCTAAATCAGCCTAATTGTATTAAGAAAAGACTAAAGACATGTAATAATTTATTTATATTTTTTTTAACAGATTTAATATAAAAGTATGTACTTGAAATTTGTTGGATTTTGGGCTCATATTTAATTAGAGTTTATATATTGTAATTGGGCTTTAAGCCTTTATTGGGCTTAAGAATAGTAGTTTAGTCTTTTGGCTTTTGATGTACTCGTATAAATAGAGACATTGTAACCTAGGGTTACTTGGACCATTATTCCATTGAAAATGGACGACTCCCCGAGGATGTAGACATTGTTGGCCGAACATCGTTATATCTTTTGTTCTTTATTATTCTTTACCACTATATCTCTATATCTTCATTTATCGTGTTTTTAGTTTATATCTTTTCTCAACAAGTTGTATCAGAGTATGTTTTGAAAATGTTTAATCTAATCTATTTGTGAAGATATGATGAAAATCCTAACCACCATTGAAAAAGTTGGTGGATATTTATGCTTTTGTTCAAGATTATTGGTTATTTGAGAAAACGACATTGGTTGCAGAAGATTTAGCCGCTGTGATGATTTGAGTCAAAATTTTCAATTGCTAAGGAGATGTCAACGGTCGTTAAAATATTTCTTAATTTTGGGTGACGATGTCTTGAGAAGAAGAAAGAAGAAGACAATGAATCTTTTGTTCTTCCCTAAGGCGCCAATGGGTGTAGGTGACGAAAAGTTGTTGTGTAGACAACGACACCAGAATGAAGAAGATGAGGTATATTATTTTGACTTATTTTAATTAGAGACATATGGTCTATTAATATATAAAAAGGAAAAAAAATATATATCTCCATATATATTCCATATAAATAGATATTATATTATGATATAATATAATATATAGAGAGGAGCCAAGAATCTTTGAAGCGGTCAACAACTAAGACTTTTTATTTATGTCTCGTTAGATTTCATAAAATAGGTTTAAGACCTATTTGATTCTAATTTTCACAAGTAAAGTCTTGTTTGATTTTGATCAATATTTTCAAAGCTTTGTATGCTTTGATCTTGAATTTGTATTGATGCTTGTTTGACTTGAATTTCTAAAAGATGGAGATTTGTGATTTACTGCTAAGAGATTTGATATTCGTCAATATGGAGATTGAAAATTAGAGTTGAAAAAGAAGGTGGAGTGCTTATTCGTTGTTGTAGATTATGGAAGACAATTGATGCAACATGTAAAGGGTTGTCTAATTAAAGCATGTGACTTTAATGTTTGTTTTTAAGAGTGTGGTTTTGATATGTGTTTAAGGGCCAGATTTGGATTTGCATAAAATCTTGTGAATAGGTTTTGATTGGCAATCCCGGTAAGTGCGGGTGTGAAGTTGTCAAGTGGGTGTTGATGCCTCAAGGATTCGACAAAGAATGATAATTTTTAAAGTATGAGTTGAGGTTGCACTAATCATATACATGGTTTGTTAGATTTTTTATATCCAGGATTTGACTAGAAGAATGTGGAGAACAAACGATATATCTTCATGCTTGTTGAAAATTAATTGGAGGTTTTATTATAACCGATTGTTGTCTTGGCATACATGAGTGACATTATTTCACCATGTCGAGGGCTTTGACTTGAAGAAATTCTCGACTGAAATAAGTTTGGAGAGATTTTTGTTTAGAAAATGGTTATTGAAGAAGTCAAAATTAAAAGAGAGGTAGAGAGAAAATCTAGTAGCAGATTTTCGTCTACAGTCGCACAGGGTTCATCAAACTGACGATCGAAGATTATAACAAAGTCCGATTGCACTAAGATTTTGTCGAGAGGGTTGGTAACTGATTCCTCTACATTTTCAACAGTCAGATCAAGGTTTGGAAGTCTCGAAGTTTGTTTTTCTGGGGCTTAATGTGTCTGCCTAATAAAAGTTTTATTTGACTTATTTGGATCAAAAAGTGTGTATCTATTTGGTTATGACCTTTAATCTTATTGGAAGAGATAATCAAGATGAAGACGGTGGTGAGATTATGTGCTTCTCACTTGATAGAGCAATCCTTCGGGCAAAATTGCAAGATTGAATTGAGTTGGTGGATGATTAAGGATTGAAACAACTCTAGTTAACACATATTATGATTGAAAGACTAGGAAGAAGAAGATGAAGACTAATTAAAGACACTTATAGGTTGAGGTGGAGATATTTTGAGAACAACTCTCAAACGAACCAAGAAGAAATCATTGCATTATCTTCTAATATAAGAAGATAAATAAACCTTGAGTGAAATTCCTAGTCATGAAAAATGGGCTAGATGGGAGACTCGGAAATTTGAAGGTGATGATTTTGTTACATTCTTTTATTTTATCTTAATTGTCTATACATTGTGGATCATAAATTAGATGATTGATATGATTGAGACCTTGAATGGGATTCCTAGTAATGAAAAAGGGGCTAAATGAGAGGTTCGATCAATTCAAATTGAAGGATATTCGATTTGTTTCAGAGAAACTGTGGATGACCATTTGAAGCATTGGTGAAGACAATTGAATAGAGATAGTGAATCTTGAAATAATATTCTTGGATTGCTAGGCATTTTTGGATTCAATAAACTAGCGGATTGCAACATAATTTGTTTAAGGAAAAGCGCGAGGTTTAAGTTGGTTGAGTATGCAACGTTCAATGCAATATGGGTGTCAAATACTTTGTCAGATTTTGAGCTAGAGAAAAGAGATGTCGTGATAGCCTAATTTATTTGTTATGAAGTTGACGATAAATGTTCGTCTTGGGTCTTCTCATTTTTCGATTGATGTCTTATTTTTAGGAAGTAGACGATGGAAGTTCATTTTGGGTGTCCTCAGTTTTCGATAGATATCTGATGTTGAAAAAGTAGACGAAGAAAGTTCGTCTTGGGTCTAATCGATATTTTGGTTGCAGCCGATTGTTGGACTTGAAAAATAAGACACTCGGTTTGTGGCAAACAAAGGTAAAGATTATTTTGACATAATAAAGAATTGTTAATTCTAGTTTCCGCATATATCAACGGGTATGAACAAAGATTGGGAAGAGTTGTTTAAGATTGTTGTGTGGCTCATAATTTTATGATGACGCGATATATGTAATGGTGGAGATTGTTATTCTTCTAAGGGTTCTTGAGTGGAAGTGGAGGTACGAAAAGTTATTTCATGAATGGCTTGAGCAAAGGTGAAGATTGAAGTGTTGAACCCACTTATTTCTTGATGACTTGACATTTGTCAAGGTGGAGATTGATGGGTACAGCTTTTGTATTTTCTAAGGAACGTGAAATTCGTCAAGGTGGAGATTGTTGAATTTGTAATTTATTCTTCACATCTCAATAAACGTGGTATTTTCCCAAGGTGGAGATTGTTGGGTTTGGGGCTCATATTTAATTAGAGTTTATATATTGTAATTGGGATTTAAGCATTTATTGGGCTTAAGAGTAGTAGTTTAGTCTTTTGACTTTTGATGTACTTCTATAAATAGAGACATTGTAACCTAGGGTTACTTGGACCATTATTCCATGGAAAATCAATAGAATAGACGACTCCCCGAGGATGTAGACATTGTTGGTCGAACCTCGTTATATCTTGTGTTCTTTATTATTATTTACCACTTTATCTCTATATCTTCTTTTATCGTGTGTTTAGATTAGATCTTTTCTCAACAAAATAATCATATCTTACACCATTCATCGTCTTCTTCATATTGTGCGTCTGAACAACATTCTGTCCTGGTTGTCGCGCTGTCTTCCATTGGTGGCGTTTTACCAGTCAGTGCCTACAAAAAAAGTTGGTTTGCTTCCATCATAAATCTTCTTAAACTGCATTTGAATCTCGCATATTCCTTATATAATCATCATTCAGGAGGGAGAAAAAACGGACAAGGGGACGCTCTGAAACTCCTCGTGTCTCCCCCTCCAAATAAGTTTTAGATTTGGGCCCTTGTTAGAATTTATAGGGTCAATAGTATTATTAATAATTGTGCAAATGTCATATTTAATATAAGACAAAATAATATGATATAATTTGAAGTTAAGTTTATGACTTACGGTTGTATTTGTCATGAATATAAATTGAGAATACCTAATTGATATTTTAATTAAATGAAGGGAATAAATTAGAAATGACCTAATTATAATAATTAACTTAAGGTTGGTTATATGTAATGGTAATGATTCTTCATTTGAAGTACGGACAATTCTTTTTTGCGTCCTATCAAAAGAGAGAGAAACTTATTGAGGTACTCATAAAATTGGAAGACCATTCCATAAAGAAAGTCTAAAAAAGAGAGTAAACTTTTTCAATTACAAAAAAGAGAAGAGGAAGATTAATGAATTAAGGTAGCAACATTCAGATTTTTAATTTCTCACGCATTATATTAGGATCTAATTAGATAATTATAATTATATAATATAATTATATTAGATTCTAAATTTATGAATATTTGAATTTTCTCTCATTAATCAATATATGGATGAATTAAGATAATTTAAAAACATGTTTTTTCGGAATATAGATATATTGATTTATGGATAAAATCTACAAAATATAAAGATTTATGATATTTTTCTAGATTTATATAATTTCACATTAAATAAGGAAATTGAAGTATCTGTTTATACCGAAGAAATAAATAAGATTTTTTTGCAATATATTTTGAAGATCAATTAATTATTCTTTTTAAATATCTTTAAAAGTGAAATTTGTCGGATTAAATAATATAATATATATATTATAAATTAGAGAATTAAGGAATAATGTTTATGATTATATATATATATATATATATATATATATATATATATATATATATATATATATATATATATATATATATATATATATATATAATAAAATTTTAATTTCCTTTATTTTAGGATTAAAAGATTAAGTTTAATGATTATTAATAAATTAAGATATAATAATATTTGAAATTTGTGTTAAATAAATTTTGAAAATTTATTATTTTATTTCATTATTTGCTTACGGTATAATTTTATTTTTATAATAAAATAAATTACATGTTTCTTTAGTAATTATATATTATTTATTTGAGTTATATACAATAATATGATATTTAAATTTAAAATAATGATATTATTGTTCATTATTTGTATTGTATTAATTGATACAAATAATCACCAAAGTGATCATATTTGTTGAAATTAATTCAAGACAATTTTGAATGGTAGTATTGTGTAACTCATGTGATTATATTATTTGGTCGATGATAATATGGAATAATTATAAAGTCTTATTTATGTGAATAATTAACCTATACAAAGATAAATTGATTATTTGACATGTTTTATTATTAATGTTTGATCATTACATCAAAATACTATTAGCAATTAATATTATTGTCCAACGACTTGATATTAATGTTGCATTAAGTATTTTGAGATGGGATAAATCATTATTTGAATTTATTTGTTACTTAAGTTTTAAATGTGGGCAACTACTTTATTGAATATTCTAAGTGATTAAGGGTATAATATTTTATTATTTTATGACAATCTAGTTTAATTGAATTTTTCTTTAAGGATAATTTATGGTACTCGTTGTATATTTTGATATGGAGCTTCACCAAAATAGATGTTAAGGGGTTTTCAATAGAGATATTGAAAAACAATTTGGTGCAATGAGAAAACTTTGTGTCGAGAGACCAAATTAAAGACTTAAAGAAGCGTCTCGTTAGTGATACCATAAATTTCACAAAATAACAATTCTCTCTTTTAGTTTTGATGTAAATTTAATTGATTATTTGTGTATCACAAATTCAATGGAAGTAAAAGTTTATTTATGGTTTTATATATGGGTGACATTTTGTTTGTCACAAATTTTGCTTGACATTATGTAGCCAATAGTTATGAGATATTTGAAAAGAACTAAGAATTAAATGCTCACATATAGAAAGTCGGAAAGTCTTGAGATCATTGAGTATTCTAACTCTAATCTTACGGGATGCCAAAATAGTATGAAATCCACTTCGGATAATATTTTTCGCTAGCTGGTTTTGTCGTTTCTTAAGGAAGTGTCAAACAAACACTTATGGCATTATCCACTATTCTAGCAAAATTTATGGCATGTTACTGGGCATCAAATTAAATGATATTGACATCAAGTTTATTATTATGAAAGAAATGATACAAAGTGGATAAATTTCTATAAAATATTTATGTACAAACTCTATGGTTATGAACCTCTTGATAATGGGTTTATCATCTAGTGTCTTTCATAAGAATATTGCTCGTATGAGTGTCATAAAGATCGATAATCTCTAACTTAAGTGGGAGTTTGTAGTTTGGTTGTCTTTCAATTTAGTTATTTTATAGATATTTATGAGGTTTTTTATTCTCATCATAAGTTAAGGATTATGCAGTTCATTACACTTTGTATAATTATGTTTAAAGTATGATCTCACTAAAGTTAAATATCATCAGTTAAAAATTGACATGAAAAGATCATTTTGAATGGAATTTTCATTCCTCACATTCATGATTTGATTTGTCAATTAATTGTATTAATTTATTTGATCATTGTTGGTTTACTTGTGCTTAAATACAATAACGGGCTCTTTGGTCCTATATTGATATGTTTAATTGATAAAATTGTTTATACAACATATGATTGAGATGACATAACTTCAGGCGTATTGTGGTTGATACATTTATTTTTGTATATACGTGACCTAGTGGGAAATTGTTGAAATTTATAGGGTCACTAGTATAATAAATAATTGTGAAAATATCATATTTAATATAAGCCAAAATAATGTGATCTAATGTGAAATTAAGTTTATGGCTTATGTGTGTATTTGTCATAAATATAAAGTGAGGATACCTAAGTGTCATTTCTAATTTTATGAAGGGATAAATTAGAAATGACCTAACTATAATAACTAACTTGAGGTTGGTTATATGTAACGATAATGGTCCCCATTTGAAGTACGGACAATTCTTTTTTGCATCCCTATCAACAGAGAGAAAAACTTATTAACGTACTCATCAAATTTGAAGAACTATTCCATAAAGAAAGTCTAAAGAAAGAGAGATTAAAGACTTTTTCTATTACAAAGAAAGAGAATATTCAGATAAATGAATTAAGGTACGCATCCGCCGCATTCAGATTTACGCATTATATTAGGATCTAATTAAGATAATTCTAACATCTCTCACCCTGAAAGTATCCAACAACAATCCTCTAGTTCAATCCCGACCCAAATCCAAATTCATAATATGAATCCATAATTTATGGATGTTCGGAGATAAAACTCTTACGTCACCCCTTCTTTTATTTCTAGAAGGATTTTCACTAGAAGACTTTGATTTGTATAGCGCATACACAAACCCAGTCAGAACTCAGGACTTAACAAATGTTTGTTCTAAACTCCTAGCTATCACACTTTGTTGAGAATACCACCGTCTATTCAACTTACAACAAACTATTAATGACTATCAGGTAGTCTAGTAAATTATCTCTCAACTTAACATAGTGAATTACATAATACAATTGAGAATAAATGAGCTAGAGAAAGAGTAAGTTGATTCAAGAAATCAAGAGTCTAGAAATTTGGTGATAAGAAAATTCGTCGTTGTACTTTGCTGCCTTTATATATTTTATTTATGACAACGGTCAAATCTATTATGTTGATACGTGGCACCTAGTACTTTCGTCGTACGCGTGGCATACGGGATTTAAGTGCGCATGACAAAGGAATATTCGTTCATGGCAGAGTAGAGTGCTTGATGAACATTTTGTCGTATCCAGCTGAAGTGGCACTCAACTGATAACGTACTCAACTGTTGGATCAGTCTACTGATGAAGCAGCTCAGTTGCTCAGTTGCCTCCTGCTCAGCTGCTCAACTACTCATTTGTTTGGCCAGACTACTACTTGCGCATTGAAACATTGTTGAACTTAGTTTTATTCTTTTAACAAACATCATCATCAAAAACTATGTGATATTGATTTCAATTGTCCTAAGTTCAATTAAATTGTTTATCATAATTTAACTTACTTAATGATTTCCTCTTTAATCTTAATTTAACTTAATCTAACAATTTCTCATTTTTGATGATGTTAAAACTAAGTTATAAGAGTAGTGAACTTAAGGAATATATATTTATATATATGAACAAAATATATAAAAATATACAAAGTTGGAATATCCCCCCCTTTTAGAGTATCTTACCCCTTAGTGGTTTTCCCTTTACTATTTTCACCCTTTTTAACATCAGCATCCCCTGATCGTTTAAAGAAGTCCGTGACTTTCGCAATCAAAATGTTGGTCACATATTTATATAACATGACAGTCCACGTGTCTTCATGTTTCTAAATATGACCTTTAATTATCCTAAGGGAGATAATACGACATTGTATTGATAAGGTCAAAATGTTGTTCTACTCAACTGAAGATTAGTCGACTAATACTCACTAAGATATCTGACGCACCGTGTTGTCCGCATGCCTTGTATTTCAGGTGAGTTAGAGATAATTGTTTCAACATGTCTAGCTTATCAGCTGACTAAATTTATGCATCAATTTAATTAATTTAAATCTAGCAGACCTAAAATATTTCTAAAGTAAGAAAAATTAGTCTCGGGGAGTGACTTTATGGAGATACGTCCGTCAGTATTCATTTGTTGCTTGTCATATGCCTAGAGTAGCCACTCTCTAGATGCCATACTTAATCTTGCACGTTGTTGTCCTATTCTACCTACACTTATAATTATTTACAACTTTGGTACCCAAAATTACTTGGGTCCATGGTGGATTAAACCTTTGGGGATCCATACTTGAATTATTATTATGTATCTCCCATTTTGTGTGTATGTTTTAAGTTTGGCATAATTATTTCTGTTAGCAGATGATACCTTGACTTCAGAAGATGATTTTTGATAAAAAAAACATCTTCACTTTCTATCAAGTTTTTTCTTGCTAAGCCAGTTGGCTATCCTTTTCTTGGATTTCACCTAGCTTGACGTTTGTTTAACATATTTAGTTTCATCTTTTAAAGTCAAGTCATCACAGATGTGATTAATTCTAATATCCATTAAACTTCTCTTGACAAATATTATGGGATTAAGCTTTCCTTTCACATGATTTAACTTTTTACTAGATTCAGTTGGATTGCTCTCAGCATATCCCAAACCGGACTTGTGTTAGGCGGGCCGTTGCTACTTAAGAAGTTGCTCGAGAGCATTCCCAGATTTCGTCTAAAAACTAACCACATAGTTTAATCTTTCCTTTTCAGTCGAAAGATTTTGAATTGTTTCTTTGAGCTTCTCATTCTCAATTGAGAGCTCATTTATTTTGTTCTTTAAAACTTCTAGTTCATTGTTTTTTTTTGAAAAACTTGTACTGTCAGATTTATTTTTCAAATTAATTTCATTAAAAGAATCTAACAGTTTCTTGTACTCAATGACCATGTCATTGAGTGTAGTAATTAGATCATCTCGAGTGAACTCATCAGAATTGAAATCAAATACCTCATTGTCGTCTGCCATGAAGCCTTTGACCGTTTCTTCATCGTCGTCACTTGAAGAGGAGTTGTCGTCTGAGTTTCTTTTTTCCCACTTGCTCTTGCTTTCCTCAGCCAGCAGGTCTTTTTTATCCTTCTTGTTTCTTCTGTCAAAGGTATTCTTGTAGTCCCTCTTTGGCTTTCTGCAATCTTCCTTGAAGTGACCAAACTTCTTGATGAAGAGTGACAAAGCGTCGTCGCTTTGCAGCTGTCGAGGTAGGTGGATCTTCTGAAACCACCAGCGCATTGGTTGAGATGAATGAGGATAGCTCTTCTTCATTCCTTGAGTTTATTTCAAACTCATAGGCTTTTAGATCGGCAAACAGGTCATGTAGCTCAAGCTTGTTGAGATCTTTGGACTCCCTCATCGTTATCATCTTGATGTCCCATTCTTTAGGCAGAGCTCTCATAAATTTGATGGAAACCTCTCTGTTGCTATAATTCTTTCCCAAAGTGGAGAGCTTGATGACAATGTTGTTGAGTCTTTCATCAAACTCAGTCATCGACTCTCCAGGTCGCATCTTAATGCTATCAAACTTCTGCGTGGAAACCATTAGTTTGTTTTCTTTGGTTTGGTCGTTGCCCTGCAAAGTTGAGTTAGCTTCTCCCAAATTTCTTTAGAAGATGAGCATGAATTGATCTTACTGGACATATTTTTGTACAACGTCTTGTAATGAATGTCTTTGTCCATATTATTGAGGTTGGTCTTCCTCTTCTCTTCAGCAGTTCACTCAAATCTTGGTTTCTCCTTCATCATAAGAGCACCATCGGTTGAGGTTGTGGTTGTGTTGACCTTCATAATTTTTATTCGACCATCGGTGATGACATACCACATGTCATCATCTAGAGCAGCCAAAGGAGCTTGCATTCTTATCTTCCAGTTATCATAGTCTTCCTTCGAGAACATAGGGATTTTGTTTTGGATAAACATGATTTTGATATCTGTAGATGCTTGTGAATAGAAAACCTTGCATTGATACCACTTATTAGGATCGGGTACAACAATAGCAGGGGGTTGAATATTGTTGAATAAATAATCACATTCAATTCGATTTTAATCTTGTTAGAGATGAAAATCTATTTCTATTCTTCACAAATCGTCGCAAGCTCTTAAACGGATTCAAGTACGGAAATGTTTGCAAGATATGAAGCGGCAGATGCAAAATTGTTAGATGCAGAAATGAAATAACACAAGAAGTTTTATGGATGTTCAGAGATAAAAACTCCTACGTCACCCCTTCTTCTGTGTCCAGAAGGATTTTCACTATAAAGCTTTGATTTGTATTGCCTGTTTTGAACTCCTAGCCATCACACTCTGTTGAACAGACCACTGTCTATTCAACTTACAACATACAATTAATGACTATCAGGTAATCCAATAAATTATCTCTCAGCTTAACGTAGTGAATTACAGAATACACTTGAGAATAAATGAGCTGTAGAGAGAGTAAGTTAATTCAAGAAATCAAGAGTCTAGAAATATGGTGATCAAAAAATTTGTCGTTCAGCTGCTCAGTTTGGCCAAACTGCTACCTGCTGTCATAGTCCAATCTTCCTGGCCCAGGAAGAGGAGGCTTAAGGAGAATGTCACGACCCAATATTCCTGGCCCAAGAAGAGGAGGAGACTTATGCCCGCTTAAGCCCAACGTAAGGAATATTCTAGCTGGAAGGCAGGTGCTTGATTGACGCATCACTAATTGAGAGTTGAAAGGCATGTCCTTGATTAGCGCATCACTAATTGATACTTAAAAGGAATGTCCTTGATTAGTCCATCATCGATTGACATATAGAAGGAATCCCTAAACTAGTGCATCAGTGATTGACACTTATAAGGAATGCCCTAAATTAGCGTGTCATTAATGTAATAGCTAAAATTAGTCCTATAAATACCTGTGAGGTATTACATTGTAAATCACCAAGTATTCGAGTAATATAATACTATTATTTGTAAGAGTTACTCTCTCTCTAGAATTCTTGTGTCAATTCTATTAAACGTCGAGTGTTGCGTCGAGTAAGGCTGACTAGTTACTCGTTCTTGAGAAGATCGTAACTAGTGCCGCACGGATCGTCAATGAAAAGACTAAGCCCGTGACAATTGGTATCAGAGCTAAAATGACGAAGAGATTGAAAGAAAATTCAAAGGTCGTGAACGAAGTAGAGAATCTTCCCCATGGGACCGGAGAAGATGGTAGGAACTCTCGCAAAGTTTAGGCGGGAGGAACCAAAGCTACCAAAGAAAGAGAAAGATCAAGAGACGCTATCGTTGACATTATCTCCAGGTTGGAGAAGGTAGAACTCACTATGGCGTACGGACAAGATAATGACGGGGACCTAGAGGAACGCATTGCCGAACTTGAGAAGGAGAGAGACGAGCTCCGAGGAGGAATGCAAGGTGCACTAAACGAAGGCTTGTCCAAATGTCAAGAGCAAGCTCAGATCATGGAGAAGACCCTCCTTGGTGAAATCAGTACCTTGACTGAGAAACTCGAGGTAATGACTTCTAAGTTACAAGCTACCAAAGAGGATGTGGCGTTACTCAAGAAGGCGGTTGCGCAAGAGTGCGGACGCGCGCCTATAGGAGTCCCCAATCCGATAAGGATAGACATTCCAAGGCCTAAAGTGTATCTAGGCGAGAGGAATGCGAAAGAAATCGACAACTTCTTATGGAGTCTGGACCAGTATTTCAAAGCACTCGGCCTAGTAGAAGAGGCGAGGAAGATAGATACTTCCACGACATACCTGGAAGACACCGCAATGCTGTGGTGGAGGCGAAGGAGTAGCGACATTGAAAAAGGTACGTGTTCTATCAATACCTGGGGTGAATTCAAGGAGGAACTCAAGAGACAGTTATATCCTGAAAACGTCATTCGAGAAGAAAGGGCCAAGTTGCGACGGCTCTCACAAAGAGGGAGTATCAAGGAGTATGTCAAGGAGTTCATCGCTACTCTCCTTGAGATCCCTAACTACTCAGACGATGAAGCCTTGTTTTCCTTCACTGATGGTCTACAAATGTGGGCAATGTTAGAATTGGAACGACGTAGTGTCCAAGATCTAAGCTCCGCAATTTCCGTGGCTGAATCTCTTGTCGAGATGAGAAGACAAGAGAAATCAAAGTCGACCTATGAGAGGAATGACAATGGGGAAAATGGTGGAGACCATCTCCATAACAGTGAAGACCCAGTTAAGTTTATCAAATCCAATAGTAAAGGAGATCGGGACGAGAAACGTGGAGAGAAACCCCAGATAAAATGTCTCATTTGTGAAGGGCCGCACAAAGCAAGAGAGTGCCCTATGAAGAACAAACTATCAATATTGATGGAGGAGCAAGAACTCCTTCACGATGAAGCTCGATTGGGGTCGTTAAACTTACTTAGTGCCGTTACAGCAAAGTTTGATGAGCCAAAGTCCGCGAAGAAAGGACGACTATTTGTGGAAACTAAAGTAAGAAACCACATGGTTAAAGCTTTGTTGGATACGGGAGCCAACAATAATTTTCTAGAGGTAAAGGAGGCAAGAACATTGGGGATCAGGTACACTAAGGAGAAAGGGTGGCTTAAAGTAGTCAACTCAACACCAAGTGCAACTTATGGAGTTGCTCGTAATGTAAATATCAACTTGGGGGAGTGGACTGGCCTTCTGGATTTCTCCATTATTGACATGGACGACTACAGAATGGTTCTAGGCATAGAGTTCCTAGACAAGGTAAATTCCATCCTACTCCCTTCTACCAATATGATGTACATTCTAGAGCAAGGTAATACTCGCACAATACCTTTAACAAGAGAAGACAAGAGAGAAACTAGGCACCTATATGCCATGCAACTCTCAAAAGGTGCAGAGAAGACCTACCCATAATCTTTTGTCACTATGAAAGAAAATGAGAAAATTGCGTCTAATGAGAAGATACCTCCAGAAGTTACAACTGTCCTAGAGAAAGGTGACGATGTAATGCCCGCTAGATTATGAGAGAAACTCCACCATAAGAGAGAGGTGGATCACATAGAAGAGTTAGTCAAATGTACTAAACCATCGTCGGCGGTTCTTTATCGCATTAAACCTCCCAAATTGGAGAAATTGAAGAGGCAACCGGAGGAGTTTTCATTCAAGAAAGAGAAGTGCGAAATAGCCAAGACCGCCAAAAGAATGAAGAAATGGGAGGACAAGAAGAGAACACACTTGGAGTTCGGAGGAAACCGAGTGATAGTAAAACTTCTCCTCCATCAAGAGAGACAATTTTACAAAGTTTATAAGGGGCTTGTGAGGCAATACAAAGGCCCTTTCTTAGAGAAGAAACGGGTTAGAAAGCCAGCATGTCGCTCAAAACTTTTATCTTATGTGGAGAAATCATCTAGGCCTACAAGGAGGAAGCGACGAGGACGTCGCAAGATTGAGTGGGGGAGAATGTCACAGCCCAATCTTCCTGGCCCAGGAAGAGGAGGCTTAAGAAGAATGTCACGACCCAACATTCCTGGCCCAAGAAGAGGAGGAGGCTTAAGCCCAACGTAAGGAATATTCTAGCCGGAAGGCAGGTGCTTGATTGACGCATCACTAATTGAGAGTTGAAAGGCATGTCCTTGATTAGCGCATCACTAATTGATACTTAAATGGAATATCCTTGATTAGTCCATCTTCGATTGACAATTAGAAGGAATCCCTAAATTAGTGCATCACTAATTGACACTTACAAGGATTGCCCTAAATTAGTGTGTCATTAATGTAAAAGCTAAAATTAGTCCTATAAATACCTATGAGGTATTACATTGGAAATCACCAAGTATTCGAGTAATATAATAATATTCTTTGTAAGAGTTACTCTCTCTCTAGAATTCTTGTGTCAATTCTATTAAACGTCGAGTGTTGCGTCGAGTAAGGCTGACTAGTTACTCGTTCTTGAGAAGATCGTAACTAGTGCCGCACGGATCGTCAATGAAAAAACTGTTGAGCTGCCTGTTGTTCAGCTGCTCAGTTTGGCCAGACTGCTACCTGCGCATTGAAACATTGCTGAAATTAGTTTTATTCTTTTAACAAACATCATCATCAAAACGATGTGATATTGATTTTAATTGTCCTAAGTTCAAGTTTTTCATAATTTAACTTATTTAACAATTTCCTCTTTTATCTTTATTTAACTTAATCTAACATATTTTTTTTAAATCTCTTTATTTTTTACTTATATATTTATGCTCACAATATCTTTTTAACTAAATAATTTCTTTTAATAATTGAAAATGAATAAATTTATTTTAAAATAACTTTTTGATAATTCAAACAATTATTTAAATAACTAAATTTTAAACAATATCTAAAACATGTCTCAAGTATCATCATCTAAATTCATATTTAAATCAAATCTTAAAAATTACTAATAAATTTATATTAATATCCAAATTAAAGATGTTTTTCAATGGCGGATCTGGTTGGTTGGGGCTATATGAATAATCTTCAAATAGACATTTCAATATCAAATAACTCAAATTTTGTAACTTTTGTAACTTTTCTAATTAATCACATTATTATTATTATTATCAATATATTATATATTATTTATTTTAATATTTTAATCAAATAATTAAAATTTTAATAATTATAATTTAAATAAAATTATTTAAATAACCTAAATCCAAACGTCCCTGAAAATAAGTTTTGAAAGGAGATATGAAAAACAAGAGCAAAATTGCTTTAGAAAAAGGCAAGAGCTAACATGTTGGACCATAGTGATTAATTCAGCATCGATGTGTAGCCAACACGTGTGTGTGAGAGAGATAGAGAAAGACAAGTGATATTTCTTTATTTTATTTGTCATCTCAATGATCTTGAAAAATCTAACTTTTTTCTTTTTTTATTCTTGGATGATTATTTTCATTTTATTTTATTTTTCTCAAAAATATTATTGGGAAGGAAAACATAACTTTTATTAATAAAATATATACGTGAAAATTATATCACATATGTAGGGGTGTTGAACCGTCCGATTAAACGATTCTAGTTAAGATCGGTTTTTCTTTTATTTTATAAACCAGTTAACCGGCCGTTAATAGTATCGATTTTACTGGTTCTGGTTTTATCGGTTTTAGTCTATTAATCGGGTATAACTAGGAATCAATAATTCAATTTTTTAAATTAAGTAATAAATTTATGAAATGATTTTTTTTTAAAATTATTGTTTGCACTTTCCTATTATATTTATTCTCCATCTTTTCTTGTCTCTATTATAATATATTTTATTGATATATTTAAGAATATGTTATAATATATAATTTTATTGCAACACCATAATATATTTTATAGTTATTTTGTTAGCTTTTTATATGTTTTTGATAAAATTTAAATTCAATATATCGATTAGTTTTAACCCAAGTGTTTGACAGAAAGTTAAAACATGAAGTGAATGTTGAAGACATAAAGATTTAATTTGTTTAATTATTTTGATTTTATTAATTTATAATTTCACATTATTGTATCGTTATAAAACCAATTTTACATATTTTAATGAAATTATTTCTATTTGTTTTTAATTTATTTTTGTAAAATTTTATATAAATTATAATATTTTTTAGAAATAATTCTATAAAAATTATAATTTAAAATCTAAAATTAAAAAAATATATATATAATATATTTATTATTTATAAAATAACTAATACAAATTATAAAATATAAAAATATATAATTAAATTATTACCGGTTTACCGGTTAAACCGTTAGAAAAATAGATAAACCGAAAACCAAATCGTTTAACCGGTAAAAAACGATTAACTGGAACCGCTAGAACCGATTAACTAATAAACTATTAAAATGAAACCTGCTAAATATCAGTTCGGTTGGGTTGTTTTTCGGTTTTTTTTTGTACAGCCCTAATCACATATAATGTTTTATGGAAATAGCAATTATAATAGATAAGAAGCTAATTTCATATTCTCTTTCTTATTTCTAAAAATAAAATTGTAAGATTATGTGTGTTTTTTTTTACAGTTTCTCTTACTTTCACTTTTTTAAAAGAAATGATTGGGAAAGAGAATTTGGGTTAGGGAATATATGAGAGAGAATTATATGACGCATTTTGATTGGCAGAAAAATCAAATAATTTATCTCTCTTCCCATTTTTTTTTTCATTTTTTCAACTAATAAGGTGACGGACATTATTTTATCTCTTATTCCCTCTCCCAAATTTCCTCACTCTATCACTCCTCTTTTTTTTAATTAGATTTGATATATTATTATTTTAAGATATTTAAAATTATTTTTACATGTTTGTTGTCCGATTTGTTTATTTTTTTATAAATAATTGAATGTAATTTAGTCTTTGTGTACTAAAAATATAGAGAATTAGACGATTCGTTGCGAGGGCCTCTTGGATGGAGAACAAAGACTAGATCAATTGAATGTTGTTACTCGTCAAATATTACTGTTTTAAAGAATTTTTCATTTCGAGTATCCTAAATTTTTGAAAGAGCAATAACCACAAAATACGTTAATCACTAAACAAAAAGTCTAAGTTGCAACAAGTGCCTCAGCGACTGCATTAAAAATGAACTTTAACTAGCATTATTTTAAAAAAATCAAGTTAATTTTTCTTTACTTTTATCTTTGCAAAGAACTAAAGGTGCAAGTCAAGTGGCTTAGCGGCAGGCGCAGACGCAAAAATAATTTCTTGGGGGCTAAATTAGTTATACTTGTGCTAACTTTTTTCCAATTAAATAAATGTATTTACTAATTAAAACTTTACAATGATAATATAAATTAGGAAAAAAACCTTAATAAACACAATTACAAAGTTATTTTTATCGATAAGTCGGTACAAAAGAAGACAATTGTATTCTACGAGACTTCATTTGTTGAAAATATTGCAATATTGGTTACCACTTACCCAAAAAAACCTAAATGGATAAATCTCTAATCCAATTTTTTTGCTTGACTATTTAAATACGAAATACTTGAAGAGAATAAGGCCTCGAATTACATTCGTCGTCTTAAATTACGAATTGTCGAAGGTTGAAGCGATGAACAAGATCACTAGCTGGTGAGTGGTGAGGAGTCTCTGGACTAACAAACTAAAATATTCACTATGGACTGGAGAGAAAAAGATGATTGACGTAACTAATTTAGTTTAGACTTTTTTAGGTTTTTTAGTTTGAAATTCAGTTTAGACTTTTTTTTATTAATGGGCTTAAAAGGTTATTTTTATTTTACCCAAATATTATATTATAATATATATATAGAATTTGTTTGGGATGTGTGGGGCTAGAGCCCACCACAGCCCACCCTTTCTGTCCGCCCCTACTTAGCGGTGAGTATCATTGACTTTTTAAACGATGTTCAGTTACTAATCATTATCTTTGATGTTAAAACAATTTTGTGTGCTTTGTATTTAATAGCTTATGCTGTAAAAATCATTGTCTTTGATGTTTCATGAAAAAGACTTGAGTTAGAGAAAAAAATATAAAGAATAAGTTTTCTCCAAAAAGAAGACAGAAGGTCTTAAATAGTGATAGAACAATGAAATAGTGTTTTGGCGTAGTTGTTCAAAGTTCGAACGCAACGGTGTGAGGCAGATGTCAAGACTCTATTCGAATCTCAATCCAACCAATGATTTCATTTGTAGAAATCTAACGTATTAAAATGACTTTAGTTAGTAATGTGAAAACTATTATAATTTCTTGTGTAAAAATTATGAGATGATGGTGTCAATAAGGATTTCTTATCTAGAAATCTAATTGGTCAAAATGACATTGGTCAAAATGACATTAGTATTAATGTTGAAACCATTATAATTTTTTATGTAGAAATTATGAAATAAATTAAGAATCCTAACAATTTCTTATGTAGAAATTTAATTTGTCAAAATAATTGTCATTGATATTTTAAAGTATTTTAATGTATCTTGCATAAATTATGTAAATCATTTGATGAAAGAGAATGAAGTTCATTTGTATAAAGAGATTAAAAAAGTTGTTTATGTTCTAACTAATTCTAATCATGCATTCAATGAGACACTACTATATTAGTCGAAATTGTCTTCATAAGAATTGTCTTGGTGTGAACAATCTATCCAATTTTGTTTTAAGCATGTATAGTCGCTTCACGTTGATTATCGTTCAAAACATGGTAATGTAAGTGTTTCGATTAAGACATGAAGTACATTTATAGTTATATTTTATCTGATAATGTTGCTAAGTGATTATTTATATATATATCATGTTGTAACCTCAGAAAACCCTTTGGTTTCGTGGTAAACTCGAGGTTCTAGAATTTCAACTTCGGTTTGCGTGTCAATAATATTTAGCTGGTGTAATACCACTGCAGACGGGTCCGCCGCCAGTAACTAGGAGAATCAAGACAAGCAATCCAAACAGGAACAAGGTAGTTTAAAATAAAACATTATTTTAAAAAAATTAAATTATTTCTGACAACTTTTGAAATTAATTAAAAATAATTATTTTTTATTCAAAATTATATAACATGGTGATTTACAATAATAGATTACAATTTGATTTTTTAGAAATTTGTTGTTTAAATTAACTAAAAATAATTAATTTAAAATGTTATTTATTTAAAATAGAATCGCTAATTTATTTTTGAAAATAAATAAAAAGACATACGTGTACAAACATATTTTTAGCTAGAGTTTTTTTCAGTTCGAAGTTTGGTGATACTCGGGAAAGGGTTTTCGCGCTTCTTCCTCCATACCCATTTTAAAAACAGATTCTACTTATAAAATTGGCTTTTAAAAATCGGTTGTATAACGTTTTATTTTAATCAATTATTCTACTTTGACATGCGTAGGTTTGTGCGTATTTAAAGAATTGTAACAACAATTATTTAAATGCTAGAACTTATTGTTGATGATGACTATGGAGAAAAATACATGAAAAACATTAGTTTAAAAGGCATTAGGGTTTAAAAATAAATCGGTTAGGAAAGGAGTCAACAATAACAGGGGGTTGACCAAGTATTGTTAACTGCGAAAACCTTCTCTTCGATATTAAGTCTGTTAAAAGTTAATATATGTTTCTATTCTTCACAATTATTCACAAACTTTTGAACAAAGTCAAGTGCGGAACTGTTTGTTTAGACTTGAAGCGACAGATAAAGAGATGAAAAATACGGAGAGTAAAGAACAAGGGACACAAAGTATGTTTATGGATGTTCGGAGAAAAATCTCATACGTCACCCCTTCTTCTCAACCTTGAGAAGGATATTCATTAGAATATTTGGTTTGATTACAACGTTTACACAAACCCAGTCGGACAACCAGGACTTAAACAATGCCTGTTTCAAAACTCCTAGTACACAACACTCTGTTGAACAAACAGATTCTATCAACTTACAATACTAAAATCTCACACAGAAAGAACAATATGTAATACAACTTTATGATCTAGAAAACTTGTAGACCTTTAGAACTTGAAAGTTTGAGCGCTTGATTACAGAAAATCTTAAGACTCGTGAAAGCAATTAAAGAAACGGGATGCTCAAAAGTTTCGTTAAAAATGGTAGGTGCAAATTGTCCTCCAGCTTCTTCTTAAATAGATATCTTCTCAACAGACAAATTTTCTTTAAAGAACATCTGTCCTATTTCGATTAGATGTGTGCGAGGGTAGTACATCAGAGAATATCTATTAGAACGTGGATGTACTGAATGTATTAGTGCACCAAATATTCTTTAGAAGATCATGGTGTACTGGAAACGTACATCACATGAATTTGAATTAATTTGTATGTGGCAGTCTTCTATAGGATTAGCTTCGCTGATGTGTTAGACTGCCAATAATAGATGCTTAATCAAATACCGAATTTGATCAAGTACCAGAAACGCTTCATAAAACCAAAGTTCTGGAAAAACCTGAAGCGTTTCATATGAAGCCGAATTTGATCAAATACCGGAAGCGCCTTGTATGAAACCGAACTGGTTAAATACCAAACGCGCTGATATAAAACCGAACTAGTTAAAATACCAGAAGCGTCTTGTATAAAACCGAAGTGGTTAAATACTGGAAGCGCCGATATAAAACCGAATTGGTTAAAATACCAGAAGCACCTTGTATAAACCGAACTGGTTACATATCGGAAGCGCTGTTATAAAACCAATCTGTTTAAAATACCAGAAGCGTCTTGTATAAAATAGAACTAGTTAAATACCAGAAGCGCTGATATAAAATCGAACTGGTTAAATTATCGGAAGCCTTGTATAAAATAAAACTGGTTAAATACCGGAAGTGCTTAGCAAAAGTCGAGCCGATCAAAATACCGGAGACACTTCTGCAAAACCGAAGTGAACATAAAACCGGACGCTTATCCAAAAACTGATTTGGACAAACTAACGAATGCGCTTCTTCAAAAATACCGAAGATAGATAAAACCAGAAGCGCTTATCCAAAAACCGATTTCGAAAAACTACCGGATGCGCATCCCCTCTTCTAGCCTAGCGGTAACAAGATATGAATATCCCCTAGGCCTCCATGAGGTCCTAGGTTCGAGCCCGTCAGGCGGTAAGTTCTGTGCCTGATTAAATGGTTAAGTGTGTTTGCGGTCTATATGCTTAACCCGTAGGGATTAGTCGCACTCCATAGGAGCAGCGGAACCCAGCGTTCAAAAAAAAACTACCGGACGCACTTCTTTAAAATACTGAAGATAGATAAAACCGAAAGCGCTTATCCAAAAACCGATTTGGACAAAATACCAGACGCGCTTCTTCAAAATACCGAAGTTAGATAAAACCAGAAGCGCTTATCCAAAACCGATTTGGACAAACTACCGGACGCGCTTATTCAAAATACCGAAGACAAATAGGAAAATCGAGCGCGCTTCTATAGAATACCAAAGCCGAAATAAAAATCGGACGTGCTTCTATAGAATACCAAAGCTGAATAGAAAAATCAAATGCGCTTCTGCAGAATACCGAAGTTGATCAAATACTGAACTTGTCAACTACCGGACAGATTCCCTTTTCGGTCTTTTTAACTTTGACCCTACATAAAATCAATAACACTACACAGTTTTATTGATACACTTAAAATTAATCAAAGACTTTAACTTAACAAAATCTTAATTAGTTCTTTATCAAAATATTTTTTTGTGGAAATATCATAAAATTATTTTGAAATCATTTTCTAATTTTTTAGGATTTTAAGAAAATGGTTTGGGATTCTAAAAATACAAAAATAACTTTGGGATTTTAAAAGAGGAACCAAATAAGCCTTAGGACCAAAGTCCTAGATCCTGGTTTGTTGTATCAGTCAAGGCTAAAAAAACCTTAGTCTTGGTCGGAGATCCTTCGGTGTGGGTTTAGGATCCTCAATTGGGGTGCAGAAATCCCTCGGTCGCGGTGTTAGGGCCTCTCCATCCTTGGCTAGAATTCTTAGTCGGGTGCCAGAATTCTCGGTTGGACCCCTTGGTCTTGGGTGGAAGTCATCGGTCCTGGGTTCGAGAGATCTCGGTCAGGTGTGAGACTCCTTGGTCTTAGATCTAACTTCTCGGTCCTATGTGGAAGTCATCGGTCCTGGGCTAGAGAGATCTCGGTCGGGTGCGAAACTCCTCGGTCCTAGGTCTGACTTCTCAGTCGGATGTATAATCCTCGATCGGACCTCTCGTCTAGTCAAAAAACCTCAGTCGGACCTGTTGGTCCTAGGTTAAAGTTCTCGATCGAACCTCCCGGTCCTGACCGAAGATCCTCAGTCAGATCTTTCGATCCTCAAGAACATCAAAATTGTAGGTTTTGCAATTTTGATGGAAGTTTGGATTCTTTGATCTAAGGGCCTGGGTAGCTTCACAAAGCTCTCAGGAACATTTTATACATCATCCCAAGGTATCAATCGACCTGGGTGATGATCAATTCATTCAAAACAATTTATGGCAAAAAATCGGGTTTTTTGTTTTAAAGGTGTTTTGAAGGGTAAGGAGTTTGTCAATAACTTCTTTATACTTAACATACTTGATTGGTACCAAAACATGAACACTATCTATTCATTTGGACCAATTCAAGAGCTCAAAATTTCAATTATTTAAAAAAAATGATTTTGATCAAACATGATCGGGATGGATCAAACATGATCCAAATATTTGTCTAACATCACTAGAAACATGTTGGGAAGCTTTTTAAGCGACTATTCTTGATGATTATCTTAATAACGGAAAACCTATTTTTCAATTTTTTAAAATTCAAAGGGTTTTTTTAGATCGATTAATCGATCTTGGCTTTCACAAAAAGCTTATAAATGATCCTAAGATCAATTTTCAATCAAAAAAATTCAAAAATCAGGCATCATACAAGCTTATGAAAACTAAAATATAAAAATGTCCAATTCAAACTGAAATTATTAATTAAAGGATGATTGGAAACATACCAAGGATGAGAAAATACTTCTTAGACCTTATGGAAGCTTTGGGGATGTTCAGATCCAATCTTTAAGGCCATATGCAAAGATTTCGAAAATTCTAAAAGCTTGGAGCTTTAATGGTGGATTTTCTATAAATCTTGATTCGAATCTTGAGAGTGGATCTCTTGGCTTCAAAATTGTTAAGGGAGGCTATTTATAGCCTCCCAAAGTCGGCTGTGGGATCAAGTTGGCTTGAATTAACCAAAAGTCATTAATGACATTTTGGTTGTTCTTGGTTCAACTTGCAGGAATAAGCATGATTCATGCCTATATATGTAATGGAAATGATCTCCGAAGTAGAGTGATCATTTCACCTTTTGAATTAGTTGGAAAAGTTGACTGTAAGTAGAGTTTCATCTTTGAAAAATCAAAGATGGGACTTGTTCTTATCCCTCTGGAGATCGCGACAAAGACGAAGATTGTAGGTGAAACGACATCATTTGGGGTGCTATTGGCGAACACAGAGCGTTCCGTAAAGGTGCAAGCGTTTTGTCCGCATTTGGAGGATATGGCATTGGAGCGACCGTTTAATGATTGACTGCTTCGCGCGCGCGCCTGCTTCTATTGCAGCAGGCGATGAGGGATGCTCCTAGGCATTGGATGAAAATATAGCGCTCATCTGATGGTCATGATTCTTGATACAATAGTTTTTCATATTTTCGGTTACACATGATCACATATTTTTATTTTAAAAGCTTAAGTGCTTGTTTGAAATTGATTTTTCTTTCACCCTTTTGGATTTATTTTTAATTTTTTAAATACACAAAACATTTAAAATAAATATGACAAATATTTTTCCAATTTATTTTAAATTTTGTATATTTTTGGTTAAAATAAATAATTTTTGAGGATAATGGGTATGACATTTCATCCAAATTTATTTATTTTAATTCCTTGATTTTTCTAAAATTATTTTGAGATAAAATGAGTGCAAAATTTATCCCAAATAATTTTATTTATTTTCTTTGGTCGTTGTTCTTAATTAATTAGAGTTTAATTATCACGATAATTAATCTAATTAATTGTTTAATTAGGTTTTGTCCTTGGGGTTAATTATTTTGATTGTATTTATTTAAAAATAAATTAAAAGAATTATTTTAATGTTATAAATTGGGTAAGTAATTTTTTAGTGCCTACACATGCATATTAGCTAATCTATATATATGTTAGATTAAGTTAAAGGGGGGAAAGGGGGAAATTGTTAAATTAAGTGAAGGGGAAATTTTCAATTATGTTGAATTATGAAAAATACTTTAATTGATTAAAATGAACTTAGAATAATTAAAATGAACACACATAGTTTTGATGATGGTTTTGATGAAAGAATAAAACTAAGTTCAATAATGTTTTAATGCATAGGTAAATTCAACAAACTCGTTGGCATCAGAGCTGAAGAAGCGCTGACAGTAGAGTTGCCATCGGTAGAACTGAAGAAGCGTTGACAGTAGAGTTGGCATCAGCTACACTAGTAGCAGATTTTCCATAAGCTGAGTATCCCAACAACAGACTTGCACAAACAACTGAGTAGCACAACAGTAGAGTTGCGCTAACAGCTAAGTATCCCATCAGCAGAGTCGCGCAAACAGTTGAGTAGCCCAACAGCAGTGTTAAGCTAACATCTGAGTAGCCCGTCAACAGAGTTGCGCTAACAGTTGACTTGTCATCAGCAGTGTTTCGCCAACAGTTGAGTTTCCATCAGTAGTGTTGCACCAACAAATGTGTTACCAACAACTGAGTTTGCTATTAGTAGAGTAGCCAGCAGATGAGCTAATCAACTACTGAGTCCGTTATCATCTTAGTTCCACATCATCTGAATACGACAAAAATGTACAACCAGCTCTCTACTCTAACATGCAAAACGATAAACGAATATTCAATTCACCAACGAACTACCCTGTACTAACAAATATTCCATTCGTCTGCGCACTACCCCGTACGCCAGGCGTACGAAAAACGTACCACTGCCACATGTCAACAAAATGGATTCGACTGTTGTCATGATTCAAGGATAAAAAGATATTAGAAAACAAAGGTGAATGTTCCTGCTTCGTTTGTGAAATCTCTCGTTCTCTCTGCGCTCAATACTCTCGCTTCAAAAGCTCTATTTCTGGCGAGTGATTTTGCAAGTGACTATGTTACGCATAAGATAATCTTTTGTAATCATTTATCATTATGTAAGTTGAACAGAGATTCGTTTGTTCAACAAAATAGTGTGAGAGCTAGGAGTTCAGACAGGTAATCGTTAAAACCTGTTATCTGAGTGGGTTTGTATAGAGGTTATACAAATCAAAATTTTCTAGTGGAATCCTTCTGGAAATAGAAGAAGGGGTGACGTAGAATTTTATCTCCGAACATTCATAAAATCTTGTATTGTCTTTTCATTACTTCATTTAGTCTTATATATGTTGCTTCAAATCCCGCAAGCATTTTCCGCACATGAAATTGTTCAAGAGATTGCTACAATTTGTCCAAGAATGGAAATAGATTTCCAGTTCTTAACATGAATAAAATTGCATTTAAGTGAAAAATAAAACAACAGTATTCACCCCCCCCCTTTACTATTATATTCGATCCTAACAAGTGGTATCAGAGCAAGGTTTTTTATTCTCAAGCTACTCCAGATATCTGAATCATGTCTTAACTAAACAAGATTCCAATATTCTCAAAGGAAGATTATGATGACTGGAAAATCAAGATGCAAGTACATTTGGAGGCACAAGATGATGATATGTAGTTAGTCATCACAGATGGTCACATGAAGTAACTAAAGGTCAATACAGACACAAATACAACATAGGGTGCTCCTGAGATGAAGGAGAAACCCATATACGAGTGGACTACTGAAGACAAGAGGAGGGTTAACCTTGACAACGTGGCCAAAGACATTCTCTACAAAACTTTGGACAAGAACATGTTCAACAAGATCAAGTCATGTTCTACTGCCAAAGAGATTTGGGAGAAGCTGACTCAACTTTGTGAAGGCAACCAAACAAAAGAAAACAAGTTGATGGTTTCCACACAAAAGTTCGACAGTATCAGGATGCACTTGGGTGAGACTATGACTGAATTCGACAAAAGATTCAGCAGCATAGTCATCAAAATCTCAACCCTAGGAAAGGTATATAGCAACAGAGAAATTGTTATCAAAGCTATGATAGCTTTGCCCAGAGAATGGGATATCAAAACGATGGCCATGAGGGAATTCAAGGACCTCAACAAGATCGAGTTGTATGATCTATTTGCCGATCTGAAGGCCTACGAGTTTGAGATAAACTCAAGGAATAAGGAAGGGACGTCCACCTCCATCACAACACAATCACAGGTGACTGTTGAAGAGCCACCTTCTTGGACAACTGCGAAGTCTGCTAAACAGATCAGCGACGATGTGATGTCAGTGTTTGTCAAGAAGTTTGGCAAATTCATGAGGAAGAATCATTCTAACTCTAATTCTAATAGAAACAATTATAAAAATGAGTCAGATGCTAATTTAAAATGTTTTAATTGTGACAAACCAGGTCACTTCAAGGCTGACTGTAGAAAACCCAAAAAGAATGACAAGAAGCCATTCGAGAGGAAGAACAAGAAGGAACAGAAAGCTCTGTCGACTTAGGAAAACAAAAGAAAATGGGCTGAAAGTGATTTTGATGAGAGCTCCTCAAGTGAAAGTGAGGAAGAAATTGTCAAATGCTTCATGGCAGATGACAACGAGGTATTTCACTTCACCTCTAACGAATTCACAAGAGATGACTTAACCACTACACTAAATGACATGGTCATTGAATACAAGAAACTGTCAGATCTTTTTAACGAAACAAACTTGAAAAACAAATTAGACAGTACAAGTTTCTCAACTCAAAACAATGAACCAGAAGCTTTGAAAAAAATGAATGAGCTATCAGCTGAGAATTAGAAGCTCAAAGAAATAGTTCAAAGTTAATTTGTTGAAAATTTAAGATTAAACTATGTGGTTAGTTCATGGAAAAGGTCTGAAAATGCTCTCGAGCAGATGCTTAAGCAGTAAAGGTCTGTCCAATACAAATCAAGCAACTTGAAACTGGAATTTTCATAAATCAAGCTAAGTATACCAAGGAATTGTTGAAGAAATCCGGTATAGAGAACTGTTCAGCTACCTCAACTCCCATAAACTCATCGAGCAAGTTCGAAAAAGATGTAAGCGGTTAATATGTTGATATCACAGCTTATTGAGGGATATTTGGCTCCCTACTCTATCTGACAGCCAGCCGACCAGACATCATGTTTGTTGTCCGCGTGTGTGGGAGATTTTAGGTTAATCCTAAACAATCTCATTACATGGTTGTTAAACGTATTTTGAAATATCTTAAAGAAACTCAATGTGTTGGACTGTGGTATCCAAAAAATTCTAGTTTCAACTTAATTAGTTACTCTGATGCAGACTATGCATGTTGTAAGATTTACAAGAAAAGCACCAGTAGAATGTGTCAGTTCCTTGGTGATCGTCTGATTTCATGGTTCAGAAAGAAGCGGATGTCTATCTCCACCTCAACAACAGAAGAAGAATATCTTGTAGTTGGCAGTTGCTGTGCTCAGCTGCCGGTGGATTCAACAACAGTTGAGGGACTTTGGCATTACGGTAGATGAGTCATCAATCTTATGTGATAAAACAAGTGCAATAGCGATCACGTATAACCTGGTGTTGTACTCAAGGACAAAGAATATCGACATACGACACCATTTCATCCGAGACCATGTGGCGTAGAAGTACATCCGGCTGGAATACGTGCCAACCAATCAATAAGTAGTTGATATCTTCACAAAGTCACTCCCCGAGACTAAGTTTTCTTACTTTAGAAATATTTTAGGTCTTTTAGATTTAAATTAATTAATCATGCATAAACTTAGGGGGAATCGAATGGTTAGTTGATATAGTAGACATGTTGAAATAGTTGTCTCTAACACAACTGAAAGGAGAGTCGCTTGATGACATTGAACATTAGATGAGGCTGTGGATAAGCAACTTCTAATTTTAGCAGAGTAATGACACTCAATTGATAGGAAAAGTCTATTGTCGACACTCAATTTTTGTTATGCGTCAGCAGAGCGCCTTCAGAAGAGTAGTGACACTCAGCTGAAATACAAGGCATGTAGACAACACACTGAGTCAGTTGTCTTAGTGAGTATCAGACGACTACTCGTCAGCCGAGTGGAATAGCGTTTTGATCTTATCCATACGTTGCTGTATCATCTCCCTTAGGATAATGAATGGTCACATTTTTAAAAATAAATATTTCCCTTTATTTATTTTTTAAAATAACATGAAGACATGTGGACTGTCATGTTATATAAATGTGTGACTAACATTTCTAAATGATTCACATTTATAAAGACGATTCATATTCTCCCTCTCTCTTGCGATTTTATGACCTAAACCCTAACACTAACTTTCTTCAACCTCTTTCTGAAATCCCAAGCATCTGAAATGGCTTAATTCTCACAAAACATTTTGCAGGTAGACTTCGAGTCTTTCTACAATCTTGGGATCCCGAAGATGGCGAAAATGTTCCGATCCCTAGAGGCGACCGGTCTAAAGAAGTTTCTTGGGGGAACCAACAGCATCCACGAAGTAGAGGTGCGCCAGTCTTGTCAGCAAAGAAGATCGTCGAGAACAACATCTAGTTTTGGGTGAAAGACACTGAGATCTTTGTTTCATAAGAGACGTTCACCGAATACTTTGAGCTTCCAACGAAAGGGCTCATAGTGTTCGACCAGATTCCGACAGACGCCATTAAGGAGATGCATACGGTCTTCTCGAACGTCTCTCAACCCATTATGACTCATGGAAAGAAGAAATTCATGAAACATGAATACTATCTACTCAACGACATTGTCATGAAATCCCTTCGAGCGAAGGTAGGGTCCTTCGATACTTGCACACAGGACCGTTTTGAGATAATGGTGGCCATCGCCAAAAGAATGGTCATCAACAGGTCATCGACTCTATTCACAACCCTAGTGGCCATGGTGACGCTCCCAAAGAAGCAGCGTTTTAGATTTTATATGCAGATCAGTAGGCTGCTCAGCACCTCGAAGTAAACGCAGGGAAGGGAGCGAATGTCCATCCATCTAGGATTCTGACCAGAAGAACAGTCGGTGCCTACCTTTTTAGGTTAAACGAGGTGCAGAACTCCAGCCTTGAAACATCCGCACAACAGTTGAACGGACAATCAACAACCTTCTTCAAGCGATCAACATCAAGGAAGAGAAGGGAGATGGTGGTTGAGAAATATGCAGACATATCAAGCAGCGGAACCTTTTTTTCAACAGAAGAGACATCCAAGACTACTTATGAGGCCAAGAAGGCAAGGCTGGAGGACTCAACAGTAGCGGAGGAAACTGTTGAGGTAACCCCTACAACATAGAATCTTCGTGAGGTAATCCCTGAATTGGTACTAGTTGAAAAATCATCTGAAGGCTTTATTGAAGAACCAACTATAGTGTCAACTGATAATCTTGTTGAAAGATCAGATACAGCGTTAGTTCAAGGCCCAGATGAAACACAAGCAACAATAGCAACTCAAGCAATAGTTGTTCCTTCAATAGTTGTCTCACCAGCAACAAGAGCTCTAGCTGCTAAAGGTATTGAAATAAGGGAACCAGTCTTAGCTGATGCACGACCTACCGAAGTTGTAGTGTAAGGAAAAGAACTTGCAGTCCTTGAACCCAAGGCTCCCTCACTAAAGCAACTCACCATAGATCTAATTATGGAGGAGGTTGATGAGAAAGCGAAGGAGAGGCTAGAACTCTTTGACAACTAGAGCAATAGGAAGTTTCACGGAAGGTTCTCTGAATCCCTACTAAGTGTCGATCCTAACCTGAAGATTAATGTGTTGATAGTTCAAAAGAATTTTATCCTGAAGTGGACCTGCACTAACAACATTCAGGAGGCTCTCAAAAGAATAGAGTTAGTTGTAGTCAATGCTAAAGGAGGTACCCTGTACACACTTCTTCGCTAGAAAATGGATAATTACATGTCACAAGACAAAACCGCATGGCTGGATGCCAGAGTTAATGAAAGGCTGTGACAGATCCTGGACTCAATCAACTCAAAATCCATGTCAATTGTACATGGTACTAAGTGTTTCAAGGATGCTGAGCTACAATGGGCACCAATCAATGCATCCAGCGCAAGGCCTCTGGACTCCCACTCTATGGAAATGCTCGACTCCACTTTTCCACCCGAGTCAACTCCAATTAATTCAGTGTCAATCAGCCCAGTTGTTGAGCAGCAACCCTCAGCTGCAGAACAACAACCCTCCCCTACTACTGAGTAGAAAATCCTCCCAACTAAGCAGCAACCTTCTCCGCTGCTTCTAGTCACTCTACAGCAACAACTAAAATATTTACATACATCGATGTAGAGACTGAGCAGTTCAAATTTACATCTCCATCAATGAATCATGGGCCTTATCCACAATCATCTCCATCTCCAAGAGAGTGTGTTCCATCTACTGACCAGGAAGTGGCTATTCTTGAAAGTGAGAAAGTTATTCCCCTACAGATATTATCAGTTGTCTCCCCTCATCAATAGTCGACTCCTCATTCGGTAGAGGAGTCATCTCAAGGAACAGCGGATCTCTAAGGCTATATTCAGGACTCTCTTGCTCCCTTGTAATAGAGCATTATCACTATCTTTTGAGAAATCGAATCTCTAAAGGAGCATGCGTCAACTGCCTCGACAACATCCGCCCAAGAAAAAAACCTTGGCCAGGCCACGAAGAGTAATATTGAGATTACAATAATCAAGGAATCAATGACCAAGCTCAAACATGTATTGAATAATTCCATTGGCAATTACAATAGAGAGCTCTCCGCAAAGATCAATACTATCGGAATGCAAATTGCCGAAGTAACGGACTTTCTTAAGAAAACAGAGGATAAACGATCGGGGGTTGTTGATGTTAAAAAGGGAGAAAGTAGTAGAGTAGGCAGAGTAGTGAGGGGAAATTGGAAAGAGGAAGGTAGAAAAGCAAGCCAGCTAGAGCAAACTAAAGGAAAAAACTAAAAAGGAGGAAGAACTAAATGGGTGAAATTTATATTTTGAATATTTTGATTATTTATGTCTATTTATATAAATCTATCTTTAGTTTCCTACTTTCATAACTTACTTTTAACATCATCAAAAAGAGAGAAATTGTTAGATTAAGTTAAAGGGGTAAAAGAGGGAAAATTATTAGATTAAGTTTAAAGGGAAATCGTCAATTAAGTTCAATTATGAAGAAATCTTTAATTGATTAAAATGAACTTAGAATAATTAAAATGAACACACATAGTTTTGATGATGGTTTTGATGAAGGAATAAAACTAAGTTCAGTAATGTTTTAATGCGCAAGTAAATTCAGCAGACTCGCTGGCAGTAGAGCTGAAGAAGAGCTGGCAGTAGAGTTGCAATCAGCAGAGCTAAAGAAGCGTCGGCAGTAGAGTTGCCATTAGTAGAGCTGAAGAAATGCTAGAAGTAGAGTTGTCATCAGTTGAGTATCCCAACAATAGAGTCGCGCTAATAGCTGAGTAGCCCAATAGCATAATTGCGCTAACAACTAAGTAGCCCATCAGTAGAGTCACGGAAACAACTGAGTAACCCAACATCAGAGTTGCGCTAACAGTTAAGTAGCCCATCAGTAGAGTTGTGATAACAGCTGAATTGCCATCAATAGTGTTGCGCCAACAACTGAGTTACCATCAGCAGTGTTGCGCCAACAAATGTGTTGCGCCAATAGCTGAGTTCGCTATCAGTAGAGTAGCCAGAAGCTGAACTAATTAATAATTGAGTCCGTTATCAGTTGAGTTCCAAATCAGCTGAATACGAAAAAAATGTACAACCATCTCTCTACTCTAACATGTAAAACGATAAACGAATATTCCATTCGCCTATGCACTACCCCATACATACGAATATTCCAATCGTCTGTGCACTACCCCGTACAAACGAATATTCCATTCGTCTACGCACTACCCCGTACACTAGGTGTACGATAAACTTACCACTTCCACATGTCAACAAAATGGATTTGACTGTTGTAATAATTCAAGGATAAAAATATATCAAAGATTCGTGTATTCTCTCGTTCTCTCCGCGCTCAATACTCTCAGTTCAAAAGCTCTACTTTCGGCGAGTGATTTTACAAGTGACTACGTTACGCATAAGATAATCTTTTGTAATCATTTATCATTTTGTAAGCTGAACAGAGAGTCGTCTTTTCAACAAGATAGTGTAAGAGCTAGAAGTTTACACAAGCAATTGTTAAGACATGTGATATGAGTGGGTTTGTGTAAAGACTATACAAATCAAAGTCTTCTAGTGGAATCCTTATGTAAACAGAAGAAAGTGTGACGTTGTATTTTTATCTCCGAACATTCATAAAATTTGTTAGGTCAAATTAGTTTTTAACTAATATTATTTTAATGATGTATTAGTAAAACTTTGATTAAGAATGAAGCTAAGTCGTCTAATTGTTTTTGTGTAGGTGCATCAAAATATGCTAAATTAGACATGAACTGAAACAAGCATCAGACGTAGTTAGACGTGCAGTCTAACAGATACGTAAGTAGACATGCAGTCTAACAGATACGTAGTTAGACGTGCAGTCTAACAGATACGTAATTAGACGTGCAGTCTAACAGAGACGTAGTTAGACGTGCAGTCTAATAGAGACGTAGTTAGACGTGTAGTATAACAGACGTAGTTAGACGTGCAGTCTAATAGACGTAGTTAGATGTGCAGTCTAACAGATACGTTGTTAGACGTGTAGTCTAATAGATACGTAGTTAGACGTGCAGTCTAACGGATACGTAGTTAGACGTGCAGTCTAACAGATACGTAGTTAAACGTGCAGTTTAATAGATACGTAGATAGACGTGCAGTCTAACAGATACGTAGTTAGATGTGCAGTCTAACAAATACGTAGTTAGTCGTGCAGTTTAACAGACGTAGTTAGACGTGCAGTCTAACAGATAAGTAGTTAGACGTGCAGTCTAATAGATACGTATTTAGACGTGTAGTGTAACAGATACATAGTTAGACGTGCAGTCTAACAGATACGTAGTTAGACGTCTAGTCTAATAGATACGTAGTTAGACGTGCAGTCTAACAGATACGTAGTTAGACGTGTAGTCTAACAGATACGTAGTTAGACATCTAGTCTAATAGATACGTAGTTAGACGTGCAGTCTAACAGATACGTAGTTAGACGTGCAGTCTAACAGACGTAGTTAAACGTACATCCTAATAGATGCGTAGTTAGACATGCATTCTAACTCTATTAGACTTGGTGGTCTAATGGATCTCGCTATTAGACGTCGACGTCTAACTCTCTTAGACTTGGTGGTCTAATGGAGCACGTCTAATGTCTCGCTTCAACAATTGTTTGAAGTTAACATATGTCTACTCATGATCAACTAGCTGTACACTACTCTTGCTCCATTCATCTTTGTAGACTGGTATGCCAGCTATTTGCATCTAATGAGTGAACGCCACGTACGCAAATATTCCTCCCACTACTTGTTCAGTAAAGGACAGTCTAGAAGAATATCCGATGCACTACAAGTTTGGTACGGCCACGATCCTTGTGCACAGAGCCTGTTGTACTCTTATACTATAGAGGCTTTCCAATGGGCGCTTGCCACGTGTCCATCCAGAAGATTCGACCGTTGGTGTCCTGACTTTATATATAGATCCTCAAGGACAACGGTCGGCGTACAAGTTTTTATAACGAGACTAACGAGCCTTACGAAGTATTAAGCTTACCAGCCTTACCAGCTATCAATCTCATACTCTTGCATTTACTGATTTGTACATCTTCAAGTTTAAGAGAGAATCAAAATCTGTCTAGCTGAGAAATATTCTTAATCATATTGCAAGTTTAACAGAGCTTGTTCTGTTCAATAGTTATCTAGCCAGTAAACTGTATTTGATTCAAAGAAGTATAGTGAAATCCTTCCGATTGTGGAAGAAGGGGTGACGTAGGAGAGTTTTCTCCGAACATCCACAAACAACTTGATGTGTCATTTAAATTCTGTCTTTCCTTCTCTCACTGGTTCGTAGCTTCAAACCTGAGCAAACAGTTCCACACTTGAATCGCTTCAAGAGTTTGCAAATGTTTGTGAAGAATAGAAAGTGATATTAATCCCTAACAGGATTTTCTATCAAACTGTTTTCCAAAAGTTGTCATCAATAGCTAGACTCCCGTCTCTATTAATTACATGGTTCCTATCAATTGGTATCAGAGCCCTATTTCTATTCTCAAGCTATCACCAAGTATGTTGACCATATCCAAATATGCCAGTGTCACCGCAATCCCTACGTTTTCAAAAGAAAACTATATTATGTGGAAGAAGAGAGTCTGTGCTCATCTTTCCTCTCTTCATGATGACATTTGGAGTGTTATCATAAATGGTCCCATCAAAATCAAAAAGGACAAATCCGAATGCAACAGCGAAGATAAGAGGAGGAATAACCTCAACAACATGGCATTGGACGTTCTATATAGATCTCTTGATGATAGCATGTTCAACTACATCATCGAGTGTGAAACTGCCATGGATATCTGGGACAGAATCACTCAACTATGTGAGGGAAATTAGCAAACCAAGAACAAAATTATGGTTGCCACTTAGTAGTTCGACAGTTTCAAAATGCGTCCTGGAAAAACAATGTTTGAGTTTGACGCAAGGTTTAGTAAGGTTGTCTCCACTCTATCCATTCTTGGCAAGACCTACAGCAACAGGGAGATTGCTATCAAGGTCATACGAGCTTTATCAAGGGAGTGGGACATAAAGACCATGGCAATGAGGGAGTCCAAAGACCTTAACAAGATCGGGCTCTTCGATCTGTTTGCTGATCTCAAAGCCTATAAGTTTGAGTTGAACTCAAGGATTGAAGAAGATCACCCCTCGTCCACCATCATTACCAAAGCCCTGGTGACTATAGAAGAGCCACCAATTGCCCCTGATGTGAAGACAGCTTCTCAGCAGCTCAGTAGCGATGTTATGTCTCTCTTTGTGAAGAAATTCGGCAAATTCATGAAGAAGAGCAATTCTAACTCAAACTTCTCAAATACCAATGACGGTAAGAAATCTAAAGCTAATGTTAAGTGTTTTAACTATGGTATTTTAGGTCATTACAAATCGGAATGTCGGAAGTCGAAACGTGATGAAAAAAAGAAGGACGAAGGAAAGGAGCTGAAGGCTCTTTTGGCAGGCGACGGGAAGAACAAATGGAACTATAGTGATTCTAACTCATCATCCAGCGACAGTGATGATGACGAGGTTGCTTATTTCATGGCAAGAGAGTAAGAAGAAGAAGCTCAGGAATCAAATGTATTTGAATTCTACTCTGAAATTTTTTTCAAGAGAAGAACTGGTAGTTGCACTAAATGACATGGTCATAGAGTACAGAAAGCTATCAGAGTCCCAGAATGAAATAAAATCTACTTCTGAAGTGTCTCAACCTATTGTATTTCAAACTCTATAATCAAACGTTCTTGAAAATGGCAAGGTCGAGATCTCATCTAAGAATGAGATGCTCTAAGAAAAGATACAAACTCTCTCTTCAGAAAACAAACGGTTAAAATATATTATCAATGCTTGGACAAGGTCTGGAGAAGCTGTCTAATATTAGAACAGTCTGTTGAAACCTGGTGGATCCAAATCCGGTTTAGGATTTGATAGCAATGACCTAGACCAGTCCCGTAAGAAGTTAAACTCAGAAACTGACAAACTTAAGCCAATAAGTTTTGTCAAAGAGAGTTTAACTGACACTGAAACTGATCCAATCCATGAGGAGTTAGCATTGAAGGATGAAATAACTTACGTTTCGCCAACTATTAGCTAGCTGAAAATTAAGTTAGAAGCATCCAGCAAGTCTGGCAATCTAAAACCTGACACGAAGTCAAAGAGTTTTAAAAGAAAATCATCCTTTAAGGCTAAGGGATTAGTGGCTAGCAGGAAGACGTCTACTAAGTCTAAATCATACGCATTAATTACAACACAAAATGGGAAATCCATAAAGATAACTCAAAATATGGATACCGAAGGGAATGATTGATCGAGGACCCAAGTGAATGTGGGTACCAAAATTGTAAATATTTCTTTATGTAGGTGATACAGGAAAGCAGCAGAAAGGAAGCTTGGAGCATACTCTTTTGAGGACATGCTCTAGAAGATCAACAGTGGCACTCGCCACTCCTAAGGACTAATTGTTTTCTACCTTAAAATATTTTTCGTCTTAAGGACCTCAAAATATTTCTTTATTCTTTTGTACATGCATAAATTGAGAGGGAAATTTACTATATAAATAAAGATGCATGCAGACTAAAGCCTTAATCAGTCTATTAGACGAGGTCGTCTAAAAGGAAAAGAAAGTACTTAGACGTATTCTTACTTACACACTCTATGTCTCTAAGTTAAATTGTCTTGGTTGATAACCTACGCGGTTAGATGTTGACGTCTAATAGACGTTTATAAGACAAGAGAAATTGGGCGCTCACGTCTAACCAAACACACGTCTAATACGTGTTGTTCATGTGTAATTAGACGTCGACGTCTAATAGACGTTTAGACATCTATAAGACAAGTAATTAGACGCATGCGTCTAATAGACGCTTAATCCTCATAGATTGTAGAAGTAAGAGAACCGTCTAACTATGTGTTCTATTAGACGCTTCATTTTCAAAAACTGGTCAAGGACAATTGTCCTCTATGCGGTGTCATCCAACTTTACTGCTTAAACATTAAAACAGTCACTTTCAAATAACATGAAGACACATGTCTTTCAAGTTAAAATAGAGTGACTAATATACCCCTAAATTAATGATGACTATCTTTGGGAAAAAGCGTCTAACATTAAATAGTGGGAACTACTTTTGTGCAAAGTGACGGTTGAAGCCGTGCGACCTTTCGAAGTCTATTTAAGGACATATTGCATGCGATTAAAAGTTTTACGCTCACAAAATTTCTTAAAAACCCTAGTTTTTCTAACTTCTCTCTTAAGAATCTTGTTCATATTCTCCATCCTTTCTCTAATGGCTAACAAGAAGATTATCCTTGGTCACAACACTCTACAGGTGGATTTCGCCTCAGTGTATTCTTTCGATCAAATGGATGTGGTTTATATGTTCCGATCCTTGGAGTATTCCTGTCTCGGAAAATATCTCGACGGTCCGTTTATTTTCCACGAGAAGGAAGTTCGGGAGTTCTTCAAGTCGACAACCATGGTTGGTGATTCCATTTCGGCGACTGTGAACGAGACGGTTATTTCTTTTGATGAAGCGGCTTATGCGGAGTTCTTTGAACTTCCATCGGAGGGGTACACTTTTAATCTTCACCTTCCAGCGAAAACCATCACGGAGATGAAGACTACTTTCTCGATCGACGGTTCGGAAATAAGGCTGACTGGGAGTAAGAAGGTTTTGAAACTGTATTTCATTCTTTTGAATGATATAGTAGCGAAGGCTCTTCGAGGAAGAGCATGTTCATTCCACCTATATAGTCAGGATCGATTCGACTATATGACGACTATCTCAAAGGGCATTCAAGTAAACTGGGCTTCTACGCTCTTTTTCTAATCTGTGTGAGTCGATTTAGCCTAAGAATAAGGAGAGTGTGGGATTCGCTGCCCAACTCAGCCAATTTCTTAAACATTTGGGGGTTCCTATGGGAGAAGGGGAGGCTATCAATTCTAGTCGTGTGTTCACATCTTTCACAGTTTCCAACACTCTCACAAGAATGAAAAATTCAAAGGAGTCTTTCTCCAGCTCGTCTAGCCAACAGATGGGTGGCAAATCTGTCACTCGGTCCATGCAACCAGCAGCCTCTAATCTTTCTACGGGGGGGCTAAAGAGCTAGAACTGTTGTTGAATCGGAGGCTAGTTCTAATACCCAAAAGAGCTCTTCGAAGAAAGATTCTAGAGTGGTTGACTCTAGAGCAAAGCAAGGTCCTCCTTCATTTGCAGCCATCCCTATGTCTTCGTTTTCTCCATCCGCCAGCCAGTTGAAAAAGCCGAAAAAGTCTTTCGTCTCAAAAGGTGATCAGTTAAAGCCGTCTAGGGTATCTAAGTTATCCAAGGAATCTTCCAAGGTAATTTCATCTCCTTCTCTGGCTGAAGTGCCTATCTTTAGTGTTCCTGTGTTGGAACAAGGTGTATCTGTTGTTGTTCCTGTGTTGGAACAAGCTGTCGGGCCAACTATTGAGCCAGTTGGTCCAAACATTGATTTTATTGACAGGATTCCATCTCTTGTCCCTCCAAAAGAAATCGAAACCGTTGTAGCTACTATTATTATTGAAACAGAGCAGGGTGTTATATCAAATTGACCGAACAGGCTCCCATTCTGCAAAATGTCGAACCGCTTGTTTCTAAGACTGCTCAAGAAAAGTCCAAAGTCACTGAAAAAGGTCTCAACAAGGCGTTTTTCTAAGCCCTTAACAACACACGAATTTATGAGAGCCATCAGGAGCGCTACTGACATAACCATCGGGGAACCAAGACCAATTCCTAAACCAATTGAGGTTATTGGAAAAGGTAAAGCTATTGTCACAGATTCAAATGAAGAAGTTTCAGAAGCCAGCTGCATTGTTAATCTAATGTTGGATCAAGCTAATGCGAAAGCAGCTGTGAAAATTAATATCTTCGACACCTGGGTGATGAGCAGAGTAATCAACAGGTATGATCAAGTTATTAAAGACAAAGGTGTCATGGAAAAAAGTAGGAAGCTAGTCAATGTGGAGAAACGTGTACTGAAATGGGCTAAAACCATTGAGATCCATGAAGCCCTCAAGAGGAAAGGTCTGGTGGAAGTTAACATTAGAGGTCGAGCTCTCTTTCCTCTGCTTAAAGCGAGAAAAGAAAATTTCAATCTGATGGAAAGAAATGATGTTGCAGAAGAGAGTGCTTTAAAGAGACTTGACCAAATCATGAGCAGCTATAGCTCAATTGTTCTCAGATTTGTTCATAACGTCGGGTCTTCAGGTTTAAATCTGTTCTATAATCCATCGAGTGATGACGAGCCGATAGAATTCTCTAAAGATGATAACGTGATATCACAGGAAGAAGAGCAAGTTATTTCTCATCTCATCGAATTGGGAAATTTATCTGTTGAAGAGAAACGCATGTTGGCCCAGCCTATTATCGATCAGACTCAGGATCTCGTTCAACCTGATCCAATCATGGAAGAAGAGGAGAACATTGATGAAATTGTTCAATCGCCTGTTCGTCAACAAGAATCAGATATGCTGGAAACCCCTGTTCTAAAAGCAGAGAAATCCTTAGTGAAAGAGACGGTGGTTGATCAGTCTATTAAAGCACAATCTGAGGGGGAACCCTCGAAAGAAGACGAATCTAATAAGACTCCTTCAGCTGGGGGAATAAGATAACAACCACAATTCGTTAGAAGCTTTACCTTTATCACAATGCTCCATTCCCTGCTGACCAATTCCTCGATCCCCTCGTTCTAGGACCTTGGTGGACAATATTGATAATGTTGCTGAGCTACCCCTTCATCCTAGAGAAACTTCAGAACAGATTCTTAAGGTTTGTGAAGACATTCTCAGAGATCAAAAGAAGTCTAAGGATGCATCTGAAGTAGATGAACCGGAGTGTTCTATGCAGGTTCATACACATATTAGTCCCATTAAAACTGCTCCAGCCAACTCTCTAGAAGTGTCATCTTCTGAAGAAACCTCCCTTAGAAGTGAAAAGCTCTTAAACTCTATGGCGGAGATGATGAGTTCTCTTCAAAAGAATATATTGGACATGCAGTCCAGAATGTCAAGTCTCGAGAAGGGATATAGCTCAAACATGAAAGAATTTTCTTCTCTTCATGCAACTCATAAAGAATTGGAGAAAATAATGAAGAGGAATACTTACGAAGTCAACATGGTCAACTCTACCTACTCCAAATTTGAAAAGAACTTCTTCAAAAGACGGTCAGATAAGTTTGAGGAAGAAATGGAATTTAAATTAACACTACATCAAGAAATTATGACTATAATGAATCTTGTTCAAGGTCAAATGGTTGAGATGACCAAGTCTATGAATAGAGTCGATGATGAACGTATGGAATAAGCTAACTCTTTTGCAAGATTGATTCAAGCCATGGAAGACGTTGAAGTTGTCGCTGAGAAAGAGAAAGCCCTTATTGTCGCTGATAATGTTAAAAAGGGGGAAGAGAGTTCAAGAGGCGATAGTTTAAGGGGAGGTGCTTCGAGAGGTACCAGATCAAAAAGAAAAGTTGCTGATGAAGAAAGATGCAGACCAGTAAAAAGAGGTGGAGGTCGCGGTGGTGACTGAGGTGGTGGATGTGGTGGAAGTGGTGGCGTGCTCTTAGTGGCAATCATGCTCTCGTTCCTCACATTCAAAATTTTCTGACTGGTGAAGGGTTTGCTGAACCAAATGTGAAAAGGGAAGGATATAATCTATTTTCTTTAATTATCTTTTGTTGGTTTTTGGAACTTGGTTTTTGGAACATAGTTTTTGGAACTTACGCTTGAAGTTTGTGAGCTACTGTTATTTTAATTTGATGGGTGGTTATCTTATCTTATTAATTTTGCAAAGTTTTAACATAATCAAAAGGGGGAAAATTGTTGGGTCAAATTAGTTTGACTAACGTTATTTTAATGATGTATTAGTAAAACTTTAATTAAGAATGAAATTAAGTCGTCTAATTGTTTTTGTGCAGGTGCATCAAAATATGCTAAATTAGACATGAACTTGAAACAGGCATCAGACGTAGTTAGACGTGCAGTCTAACAGATACGTAGTTAGACGTGCAGTCTAACAAATACGTAGTTAGACGTGCAGTCTAACAGACGTAGTTAGACGTGCAGTTTAACAGATACGTAGTTAGACGTGCAGTCTAACAGATACGTAATTAGACGTATAGTCTAACAAATATGTAGTTAGACGTGTGGTCTAATAGATACGTAGTTAGACATGCAGTCTAACAGATACATAGTTAAACATGCAGTCTAACAGATACGTAGTTAGACGTGCAGTCTAACAGATACGTAGTTAGACGTGTAGTCTAACAGACGTAGTTAAACGTGCAGCTATTTAAGTTAGCTTACGTCTACCCACGATCAACTAACTGTACGCTACTCCTGCTTCACTAATCTGTGCAGACCGCTACACCAGCTATTTGCATCCAATGAATGAACGCCACGTACACAAATATTCCTCCCACTACTTGTTTAGTAAAGGACAGTTCCAGAAGAATATCTGGAGCACTACAAGTTTGGTACAGCCACGATCCTTGTGCACAGAGCCTGTTGTACTCTTGTACTATATAGGTTTTCCAATGGGCGCTTTCCATGTGTCCATCCAGAAGATTCGAACGTTGGTGTCCTGACTCTATATATAGATCCTCAAGGACAACGGTCGATGTACAAGTTTTTATAACGAGACTAACGAGCCTTACGAAGTATTGAGCTTACCAGCCTTACCTGCTATCAGTCTCATACTCTTGCACTTACTGATTTGTACATCTTCAAGTTCAAGAGAGAATCAAAATCTGTCTAGCTGGGAAATATTTTTAATCATATTGTAAGTTGAACAGAGCATATTCTATTCAACAGTTAGCTAGCCAGTAAACTGTATTTGATAAAAAGAAGTATAGTGAAATCCTTCTGGTTGTGGAAGAAGGGATGACGTAAGAGAGTTTGCTCCGAACATTCATAAACAACTTGTTGTGTCATTTACATTTTTTCTTTCCTTCTCTCACTGGTTCGTAGCTTCAAACCTGAGCAAACAGTTCCGCACTTGAATCGCTTCAAGAGTTTGCAAGGGTTTGTGAAGAATAGAAAGTGATATTAATCCCTAATAGAATTTCTAAAAAACCGTTTTCCAAAAGTTGTCATCAATAGCTAGACCCCCGTCTCTATTGATTACACCGTTCCTATCAAATTTTGTGTTGTCTTTTCATTGCTTCATTCAGTCTTATAGATGTCGCTTCAAATCCTGCAAGCATTTTCCGCACTTAAAACCGTTCAAGAGCTTGCTACGATTTGTTCAAGAATAGAAACATATTTTTACGTCTTTAACAAGATTTAAATCACATTTAAGTGAAAATAGAACAACGTATTCAACCCCCTTCTACTATTGTATTCGATCATAAAAAAAAATATATATATATATATAATAACCTTAATCAAAAATGTTGGAGATGTATAATACGCTCTGTCCATAATCATCCACAAATAAAGGTAATTTCTCTTTTCTAATTTAATTATCTTAATTATTTTCTCTCTCTAATTTAATTATTGAGTATTTTTTTTCTCTCCCTTACAATATAGACTTACAATATAGACATAGATATTTATATATTTTTCACACTAATAATATAAAAAAAAATTAACAATAACTTTTATATTAAAATATATAATATTACATAACATATTAATTTTTATATATATAAACATAATATATATATATAAATATAATAACGTTTAATTTAAAATATTGGAGGTGTACAAGCTCTCTCCAAAATCATTTACAAATATAAGTAATTTCTCTTTCCTAATTTAATTATCTTAATTATTTTCTCTCTACTAATTTAATTATTGAGTTTTTTTCTCTCCCTTACCATATATATATAGATATTTATATATTTTTCACACAAATAATATAAAATATTTTTTTAACAATAACTTTTATATTAAAATATATAATATTACATAACATGTTAATTTTTATATATATAATAACAATATATATATATATAAATATGCTTAAAGTCAACTAGCACCACATTAATCCATGTCATCTCAAGTATATAATTCACGAGGAATGATAAATTCAACGAAAGATTCAACGAAAACAGGTCCACGAATCCGATGTGGCCTGCCAGGTTGTCTGCACATCCCGAAAGCGCTCATTTTGGGTCCCGACACCACTCATTTCGAGTCCTGAAACCACTCATTTTGGGACCCGAAATGACCGTTTCGGGATATTATAAAGCCGTTTCAGGACCAGAAATAAGCATTTCGGAACATTTTAAAAATTATCTCTCTCATATCCACATGTCATGTCACGTTGATTCGTAGACTTACTTTCTTTAAATCTTTCGTTGAGTTTATCATTTTTCATAATTCACATCATCAGTTTTTTTTCTCCTCTCTCTTACACTCTCCTTCTTAATTAAATTTTATTTTCTATTATCATATATATATATATATATATATATATATATATATATATATATATATATATATATATATATATATATATATATATATATATATATATATATATATATATATATATATATATATATTATATTTCATTACCATATATTATCTAAAAAATTATCTATATTAATATTAATTCAAAATATAAACAATTTTTTTATGAACACACCTACCTTCATAAATTTTATATTTTTATATATACATATATAAACTATATAAAAAATTATCTATATTAATATTAATTCAAGATATAAACAATTTTGTTATAAACACACCTTTATAAATTTTATATTTTTATATATACATATATAAACTATATATATATATAAACAATTTTTTTAATAAATGTACCTACATTCATAATTTTATATTTATTTGTTACCTTTTATATATATATATATATATATATATATATATATATATTATATTATTTGTCATCATTAATTTTATATAAATACATTTTCTTTCATATATATATATATATATATATATATATATATATATATATATATATATATATATATATATATATATATATATATATATATATATATATAGTATAAATAACTTTTATGTTTATATAAATATTAACTTTAACTAATTGTTAATAAATATTAAATACACAATATATATATATATACATACACAAAATAATAAAATTATTTCAACAATCATAAGTGTTCTAGTGGTTTAAGTGTTCACATTTCATGCGGAACAACTTTTAAACAAATGATAGACATCTGAAAATGTGAGGGCGGAATTAGTGGTTGGTTTGGCGAACATTTGAAAGTTCAAGGTCTCGAGATAGAGGTCGGGTGGTGGGTGGTTTGTCGAGTGTGAGGTCGGGTGGTGGGTAGTTTGTCGAGTGTGAGTCGGAATTAGTGATTCGTATGACAAGTATTTGAAAATGTGAGGTCACGAGATAGAGGTCGGGTGGTGGGTGGTTTGTAAAGTGTGAGGTTAGATTTAATGGTTGGTTTGACGAGCATTTAAAAGTGTGAGGTCACGAGATGGAGGTCGGGTGGTGGGTGGTTTGTCAAGTGTGAGTTCGGAATTAGTGGTTGGTTTGGCGAGCATTTGAAAATGGGAGGTCACGAGATGGAGGTCGGGTGGTGGGTGGTTTGTTGAATGTAAGGTCGGAATTAATGGTTGATTTGGCGAGCATTTGAAAATGTGAGGTCACGAGATGGAGGTCGGGTGGTGGGTGGTTTGTCGAGTGTGAGGTCAGAATTAGTGGTTGGTTTGGCAACTATTTGAAAGTCTAAGGTCTCGATATGGAGGCCGAGTGGTGGGTGGTTTGTCGAGTGTGAGGTCGGAATTATTGGTTGGTATGACGAGCACTTGAAAAATAGAGGTCACGAAATGGAGGTCGGGTGGTGGGTGGTTTGTTGAGTGTGAGATCGGAATTAGTGGTTGGTTGACGAGCATTTGAAAGTGTGAGGTCACGAGATGGAGGTCGGGTGGTGGGTGATTTGTCGAGTGTGAAGTTAGAATTAATGGTTGTTTTGACGAACGTTTTAAAGTGTGAGGTCACAAGATGGAGGTCGGGTGGTGGATGGTTTGTCGAGTGTGAGGTCAGAATTAGTGGTTGGTATGACAAGCATTTGAAAATGTAAGGTCATAAGATGGAGTTCGGGTGGTGGGTGGTTTGTCGAGTGTGAAGTTAGAATTAATGGTTGGTTTGACGAGCATTTAAAAGTGTGAGGTCACGAGATGGAGGTCGGTTGATGGGTTGTGTGTTGAGTGTGAGGTCGGAATTAGTGGTTGGTATGATGAGCTTTTGAAAATGTGAGGTCACGAGGTGGAGGTCGGGTGGTGGGTGGTTTGTCGAGTGTGAAGTCGAAATTAGTGGTTGGTTTGACGAGCATTTAAAAGTGTGAGGTCACGAGATGGAGGTCGATTGGTGGGTGATTTGTCGAGTGTGAAGTTGGAATTAATGGTTGGTTTGACGAGCATTTGAAAGTGTGAGGTCACGAGATGAATGTTGGGTGGTGATTAGTGTTTGGTTTGACGTTGGAAAAGAGGTATGTGATCAATTTGGATTGGTTGTTGATTTGATGAAGTGGGAGTAAAAGAGATATTGACTAAGATTGGTGAGTGAATTGTCGAGGGATAGAGACATGAAAAAATGTGAGTGTAACTCATTTAGTTTGTTTTTACTCTGATTTTCTTTAAACTCGTGTAACTACTTTGCCTTTTATGGCTTTTATTATATTGACGCTACGTCATTTTTCACAAAAGAAAAAAAAATAAAAAGTGTGAGTCATAAGATTATGGTCAGTGGGTGGTTTGCCCGAGGGGATATAGAGGCATATGAAAAAGTGTGAGTCACAAGATGATGGTCAATTGGAGGGTTAGTGGTTGAGTTTGAGGTATGTCATCAATTGAGATCGACTAAGATTGGTGGTGGTTTGCTGAAAGGATAAAAAAATGCATATGAAAAAGTGTGAGTCACAAGATGATGGTTAATTGAGGGGTTAACTGGATGCCGAAGAGATAATATATATATTAATATTAAGTTTAAGATTAAACTTAATTTTATCTAAAATATTTATAAATAAATAATATTTTATATATATTCTTATCCGTGCAAATGCACGGGATTCATGCTAGTATATATATAATGATGCTTAATTTTTAAAGTGTCCGGATTGTCGGGTCAAGAGCTGTGGTTAATTTGAATATATATGTGAGAGTAAATGGATACTTGGGTCTGATTGTGGGTTGACCCGCGTATAAACTTAAAAGTGTTAAAAAAATGAAATTAAAAATGCTATAGGTATGTTTTAAACTTACAACCTAACAAAACAAGTACAACCCTTTAATCAACTAGACTAATAACACTTTATATTTTAAATTCAACACCAAATTTAATGAACGCGGAATATTTTAACAATATAAGTTCAACTTTTTAACTAACTAATCTATATATATTTAATGATGCTTAATTTTTAAAGTGTCTAGATTGTCGGGTCGAGAGCTGTGATTAATTTAGATATATATGCAAGAGTAAATGGATAATTGGTCTGATTGTGGGTTGACCCGCCCATAAACTTAAAATGGTTTAAAATATTATATGTATGTTTCGAACTTGCAACATAACAAAACAATTATAACTTTTTAACCAACTAAGCTAATAAGACTTTTTATTTTTAATTTAACATCAAATTTGATGAACGCGGGAAATTCTTAACAATAAAAGTTCAATTTTTTAACTAACTAATATATATATATATAATAATGTATAATTTTCAAAGTGTCTGGATTATCGAGTTGAGAGCTGTGATTATTTTGGATATATATTTAAGAGTAAATGGATACTTGGGTCGGATTGTGGGTTGACTCGCAATAAACTTTAAACGGTTATATATGTTTCGAACTTGCAACCTAACAAAACAAGTACAACCCTGTAACTAAGTATGATTGGGATGTGATTTGTCGAGAGATAATAGGCTAGTAACAATTGAAAGTGGTTAAAAAAATATAAAATCAAATATTTGATTAACCAAAGTATGAGGTTACGATGCCAAATATTAAAAAAATATGAATAAGATATTTGATAGATCAAAGCGAAAGTGTAAGATCACGAAATGAGAGATTCATTGAAAAAAATATGTGATGAGATATGTGAAAAGATAAATTATTTTACCGAAGTGAATAAAATGTAAAATGAGAGTGTTCTATTTTTTATTTTAATATATTATTTGTGATTTGTTAAGAATTTTAAACATTGAATATATATTATTATATTTTCTATTTTGTTTATATTTCTATCATACGGGAATTTTCCTAGTTATTTTAATGACAATAGAAATTGGAGAACTACATTGTCTCATCCTTCAATCATCCTAAATGAACTTTCATTTATTTACACTTTCAACATCGATCACATGAAACTAGTCACTTCTTAGAATTTTTAGAAAAAAATCTTCTATTGATCATTTTAATCACACAATTCTGTTTTGATTTCGGTGATAATTCATGTACGTTGGTCAAGTTCGATGTATAGTGATTCCAGTGCAGAATCACTACTAGATTCGATGTCTCATGGGAGATAACTATCTGCGATAAACTCTGACACAAACGGAAAACGATAAAATTATTTTAAGGGAAATGTATTTAACACATGTCTCGGATCAATCTTTATACAATGATTTCGTTATTTGTATACATTTAGTTTATTTTATTTATTTGTAATATTGTATTTTTTTTATATATATTACCCAACAATGACATCTCATCACAAACCTAACAAATTAATTGATATTTGTTGGTTAGCTTTATAAAGGTTTTTGTTTATGTTTAACGTAGTTGATATTTCTAATGTCAATGTCAATATTTGACTTATTTATCCAATGATAGATGTAACTTTTGCTACTAAAGTGGATGAATAAAAATGTTTTCACTTTTCAAAAAATATTTATAGAAAAAATGACTTCAATAATAGCCTTCATTTGATTTTTCACTTTAGCCTTTGCTCTCTACCACTCATTAACTCATATTGGTGGCCTTTAACATTGGTTCTCCATAGTCACACAACCAACATAAAAATGGAGAGAGGTAAAAAAAAAGAAACAAAGGTAGAATTTTGGATGGATTAAAAAATTAACAAAGTCCATTTTTTTAGGTCGGGTTTGTTGAATTTTTTATTTTATTTTTGAAGGTTGGAAGGACGGTATAATTATAACTTTCAATTCAACTTAATACGTTTTAAATAAAAAATTAATTATGATTTTTTGTCTCTAAGAAATCAATTTTATCACTTAAACTATCTTAGAGAGTTGTGTTATTAGATGTTATAACGGTAAATTTTATCATTTGAAATTAGTTTATATCAAGTCATTTATAATAACATGCATGCTTTGTAACTTTTTTAATTTAATAAATTGTATTCACTAATTTCCTTAAATATATATATATATAGCAATTTCAAAATATTTTTAAACTTAAGGTATTGTTAAGAAAAAGTTGAAAGATAAATATCAAAATATTAAAAAAATGCAAGTTCCATGAGATATCATAATTAACTATGGTTTTTTTGTTGTTGGTAACTTTGACAACACAGGGTGTTTTAACCTATGTTTGACATTCTAGCTAGTTTTTTTTTCATTTATTTTAGAGTTGGGACAGTTTTTTGTGTCCGTAACTTGCTTTATGTATATCGTCTTGTAACAAAGTGTTTCTTAATTAATTTATTTATAAAAGTTTAAATTTTTTATTCATTGTTACTTAAATCACACTTTTTAACATAAAATTTGTGATGTTAATTAGATCTTTTTTATTTTATCAATTAATTCAGTCTTCACATAAACCTAAGAAAGAAAAAATAAACTAATAAATTTCAAGTTAAAAGAATGATTGTCATAACAAGATAGAAGAAAAACATCTTACCAAAATAACATTAAAATGCAAAAAAAAAAAAAAACAAATAGATAGAAATGAAAATCTAATTCTTCAAATCAAAAGAGCTAATATGTACACCCGAACCTAGAGCATGAGGTCATTTAGAGAGCTAAGGGTCATTCCCTCCGCCGGCATCCTAATCATTTTATAAAAGAAACTTACTTTATTCAAATATGTGAAGACAATAATATAAATATTATTAATTATAACAATTAATTAAATAGACTAAATTAGTTCTATTAATTATAAATCAAAACTATTATATATTTTTAATAAAACATAACATACAATATAACAAACTAAATAAAAATGAATAACAAAATTTCTGATTATGCACTTTATTCACAAATTAACCTAGTTAATTATCTCAAGTAATTACCCACATCGAAGAAGACTAGTTTTTATATATCATCCATCCATGATATGGTTTTTGAGTGGGCATAGAAAATTCCCCCTTAAGAGCATGCATGAAGTGCTCCTCATCTTCTTCCCATCATTCATTTCATTATCTTCAATCCATCATATCTCTTTCTCTCTCACACACACAACACACACACTCTCTCTTTTCCTTTATGGGGGAGAAGATGAAAGATTATAGGGACAAATGGGCATGAAAAGATGTGGGAAAGTTTCCGTGATATTATTGACTTCAACATCATGCATTGTCTGTCCACTTTCATGGAGGATTGCAATTGCCTTGTGAATGCTTCAACCAAATCTCATGATCTCTCACTTGTCACTTCGATCTTCCTCTATCCCATTCCCCAATTTCTCTCTTAAAGTTTAACCTGTCACATTCATCAACTGCCACCAAAAAATTCACAATAATGACATTCATTTCCCATCTCCTTCCTTCATTTTCATTAATATTTGTCTACCTTTAATTGCTTCTTATCTTGTTTCTTTTTTTAAACCACCTTTTGGTGAAATTCATTTATCAAGTAAAACTTGTCAAGTCATCCTCTAAGGACTATATTGATTAATATTATTAGACCAACACCATGAGAAACAATATTAGATATATTTATATCATGTCCCACCTCAAAAAAGACAAAGAGTTTCTTTCACCAAATGCCAAATTTCCAATCAATTCATGTAGGATGTAGATGTGCTCATCCCCATTAAATAGCCCTCCATCCAATCCAAGTCACCCTATGCCATTATAACCAAGACTGCCCAAATTCTAAATTAAGACCTAAACTCTTACAATGTATTTCAATTATAACTTAATGTTTTCTTTTTTGAGCAACCAATATTCATGTTCTTAATTCAAGAAGATAAATGAATACAAACAAGAACCTAAGTAGCTACTTTACCATCACATAGAGGAATTTTATGGGTTCGCTGCTAAAATTCTTTAATTGAATTTTCATTAAAAACATATATAGATTCAAGTTTGGAGGTCATGGATGTCGGTTATTGTAGTAGTATGAGTATCAAGGTGCACATAAACTTGACCAGTCATTCATATCATAAAAAAAAATGAAAATAGATAATCAACGTCTAATATTCTATAAAACACATAAAAGAAGTCAAAATAAAAGTGCCTAAAATTCAAACAAAATAATTATAATTCCTAAAATTTGGTGACATTTGCAAATTATGTCAAAATTAATAGGGATTTGTAATGGTGGTAAGACCTAAAATTTGGTGACAATAAGGATGTTTGGACTTAGGAGTTTACTACACAAATATATCATGTTCAATTATCAGTTAAATTATATATTAAAGTTAAAAGTCATGATATTGTTGTGAACATATTCTCCAATAATTAGTTAAAATGTAACGTAATTTGTTCAATGACCGAAAAATGATAATTCAAATTTGGACTTTTTCGCTCTTTCAAAGAAATCAAATTAATGTATTAAGAATCAATTTATTTGGAAAGATCGTGTTGTTATTAGTATTAAGACTCATTTGTTTTAAATATCTACATAGATCCGTAACCTTATTTTTCTTTTAAAAAAATGGAAAACATTTAAAGTTTCTAAAGTTACTGTTCTGATAATGGTTGATTTTGATGTTTATATTATTTAATAATAATAATAATATTATAAAATAAATATTGTACAATAATTTATATTATTATTGTATTATTTTTTTATTTAAAGACAGACGGTCACACAATGCTCAAGTTATATTTTAATTAACATTTGACTATAGAAAATATGAGAAGGTATCCTCCGAGGATTGATTACGAGTCTTTTTTAGAGTCTTAATTTCTTTTTTTGGTGCATTGTCGATCTACTCGGAAGATCGATTTGCAAACTCGTTAATATTTCTTGCACGTCTTGTTTGGTTTCGGTATTGTGTTCAATTCGTTTTTTGTTTTTTTTGTTCTCTTTCCGACTTTATGTTAGGTTTAATATTTATTTATGGTGAGGACCATTATTCTAAAAAAAATAAGATGAATCTTTGACGCAATAAGGTGCATCAAAATCTCAATATCACAGGCAATAAAATTAGGGAGAGAATATGCTGGTTCACAATATGTGCCTAAGTTTATTTTATACATTTATGTGGAACTCAGTTTGAAGGACACAATTGAGGGAATATATTGAGAAAAAGCATATTCGAGGCCATAAAATTGTAAATTTTCTCTTCAAAGAATAATATTTAAACTTTTAAAGAAAAAACTTTTTACTTACAAGAAAACTATTATAAGTAAAAAGATTAACACTTTCATGCTAATCCATCACATTGTTGTCATTCCTTATACTAAATAACCAATATCAATAATCCCAAA